>NW_008661689.1:0-440 GCF_000695815.1 Acanthisitta chloris | reverse complement strand
AATGGATGTTATGCAAGGGAATTAGTGGCTCTAAATTATTTTAGAAATCCCCTGAACATGCCATTTTAAAAATAATAATGCAGAACATCTCTGTAGGATGTTTAAATAAGTTGCAGATTGCTGTGTCAGGGCACCCTGCTATCCACACATGCTGACCACTGGTCAAAAGCCACACTTGCTTCTCAGAAAGTCAAATCAGGAAAAATGTCTATTGCTTTTAGTCTGGGAGCAGGACCATGAGGCTGCTGCATGCACCACCAGAGCAGGGATGCTCTTCAGCTCTGTAGCAAGCAGTGTACATCTGTCGAGGCCCTGCTGGTGCTCTGCTTCCATGATGAGCAGGGTAATATATTGCCTGCCTCAGCCTTGGCTTAGTTTGTGTCCTGCCTCTGTCAGATAGAGATGGTGTCTTGGCCTACAGGCTGTGGCAGGCCTATTTA
>NW_008661688.1:0-3098 GCF_000695815.1 Acanthisitta chloris | reverse complement strand
TGGCTGAGGTTAAACCACGACAGCATCTTAATGCATTTTCACAGCACTTTAAACATCCCAAACCCATCTACCTGTCCACCTATCAAGAGTCAAGAATTATTCCTACCACCACTCCTACACTAAATTCCATCCTTAATACATCTCCTCCTCAAAGGCATATAAGAGCATATGGCCTTGAGTTTGTCTGAAAGGCTACATATTTGACTATGTCGAGCAGTTTAACTTAGAGAAGAAAGCTTTGAGAAGAGTGTCTCAATGCATATAAATACGTGAAGGGAAGGTGCAAATACAGAGCCAGGCTCTTCAGCGGTGCCCAGTGACAGGACCAGAGGCAATAGGCACAAAGTGTTTATCATAAAAGAGCCATGATTCAGTTAACATTTAAAACCAAATAGAAAGAGGAAACAGTTTTCAGAAGCCATATGCTTCATTCTATATTCACCATCTTCAAAACACTTAAATTAAAAAAATTCTTTGCTCAAAAGCAATCTCAATATGGCATCTAAAACATCATCCTACTTCCAGGAACAGTATTTTAGTCATAAGAAATACAACTGAAATGTTCTAGATGAAGCCTATAGCACATACACTAAAGCTACAAGAAAGCTTCCTCTCTACAGCTAACCATTAAAAATAATTAGGAATATGATCATGGCTACTGAATTTAAATTTTACACCTTCAACCACAGGGCTGTCTAGCAGATGGGTGCTTCCTCCTCCATTAAACCAGGTTAAAAAAAAAAAAGAGTACAATCTAATAATTTAAATCTGGAGGTTAATAAAGTATTTGTGTTTTCTCCATTTAACATTGGATTCAAATACTGAATGATTCTGTAACACAAATTCTATTGAATCTGCATCTTCTGCAGATCTGTAATAAACTGTGGTTCTCGTATGATAAAGCAAAAAAAACACACCCCAACCATGAAGTTCACACCTTGAGAAAAATCAAAGCTCTCAATATGGAAAACATTTCCATCATTTTTATTGCAAAATCCTATCTATATTCAAGCCAGGTTAAGAACTCCTCTAAGCTCATCTATTGAGAGACTGTGAAAGCTGCAAGATACTGCGGCTTCTTTTGAAGGTGAACTTGACAAGCTTCCCCCCCCCAGCTTCCTAAATCAAAGACAGCTGGACAAAAAATAAAATTCAAGAAAACTGAGAGCAAAAAGAACGCCGAGAGAGCTGAGCAAAGTTGTTCACATAAGCTATCTTACAAGCTTTACAGTCTAGAGGGAACATAAATAAAACAATATGCTCAGCAAAATAGTTATGCTATAGTAAAAGCAAGCTGAGCAAGTCATGAGATTTTAGGCATCAGACTGCATCACCTGAAACCTATCTTACTGTTTACTTTTTACAGTATTACAAGGTAGTGGGGAGAAAAGTGCTAAGGGTACCACACCTGTGAAACAGCCTGCAGGAGCCCCAGGCAGATGGGGAGTTCCAACTCCCAGTTTAGATGGCCAAAATTAAAGAGTGGACTTTCATGTCAGAGCAAAACAGAGAAACACTCTGTATTATTTTTGTAAACCTGAAATAATTGCAAAGGAACTACTTCACAACCTTTCATCTTGGCCCTCACTTTTATACAGCTCTCTCTTCCCTGATGAGGGAAGTTATATAAAAACCAGTAGGAGTCCAAACTAGGTCTTCTCTGAGAAGTTAAGAGGACACAATGGGCTACAAATGGGCTGATTTTATCAGAAAATCATAAGCCCACAAAATTCAACAAAAAGCTCCAGCAGAATAACAACACTGAAATAGATATTACTTGTATTTCCTCTAGCACCTTCCATTCAATACTTTTGAAGTACACGAATACAACACTGAGTTTCTTTAATCTGTCATCTTACAAAGGGGACAAGTCACTTGACTTCTCATTTACCAAGGTTTCTCTTTTCCAAGGCTTTTGCAAACCCAAGCACAGAACACAGGTCTTCAGAGTCCTGCTCATGTACTTTAACCAAATAAGAGACAAAGATAAAAATTAATGTAAGATAGTAATTTTTATTCCTAGTCTTTCATGAAGTACCTATTCAAGTACTGGTACTAAACATCACTGAAATTGCAAGTAAACCTTGCTATTAATAGTAATACTGTCAATGCTAATTATTAATAGGGTAGTAACAGTCTATGATACATGTTTCTCAAGCACTATAAATCAGCACACTATTCTGCTACAATCAGTATCACTAGGGGGACATCAGCAACAAATGTAGAATACTATTTCTTGGCGTGGCTTATGTCTAACTCCAAAGTCCCCTCAAATTGTCAAATTCTTTTGCAACTCACAGCACCAGCTTTTTTGAGATCCGGCCAAAAAAATGCAACTGAAGCAGTCTAAATCTCTGAATTCTCATGCCTACTCCCTACCCCATTTAAATTGTTGAGGTTATAAACACAGAAGCTGGCTTATTTTCCACAAAATTGGTTTACACCAGTTAATCCAGTTTCTCAATGTAACATCGTTAATGCTGCAAAGTGATTTAGCCTTGCTTGCTTTCAAGTTACCTAGTGTAAGGTTAAAAATAAATTATTTAAACAAGTTCGGTCAAACCACCACAGATCAGGCCCAGGTATAAATACTGAGTCAGTCAGGTAGGAATCCAAACCTACATTCCAGTAGAGAATGTAATATAACCAAGGGAATTGCTAAAAGGGCCTAGTAAACACTAAAAATACCAAAGCCTCAGAAGGTGGAGTTGCTACCATTTGTTAGAAAGGGCTCTGTTTCAACAACAAGTACTGCTTCCCCTCCCTTCTCTCACATCCAGCTCTAATTTATCTTCTTGAAAACAGCTGCTCTTATATCAGGACAGGCACTCCATTTCATTAGCCAGCACTGCCACAGAGGCTATGACCTTGGTCTGCTGCTGTATTATAAGCATTCAATATTTACTCAAATTGAAATGACTAAGGACCAATTACTGCTTGGCAGCTAGAGACAAAACACACGTAGTCATAGATGAAGAAGGACTAGGTAGAAAATGTTAACAGATATAACAGTCCGTTCCCCACCATATCCTCAAGTAACCTAGTGTTGCTACCAATGTGTTATTGTCAGCAAATTCTGTAGCTGTGACTGTGATACC
>NW_008661687.1:3026-8691 GCF_000695815.1 Acanthisitta chloris | reverse complement strand
GGCACCGGGAGCACCGAGCGCATCGAGCCAGGGGGAGAGGGAAATTCGCCGTCAAATCTCCGTTGGGTTGTTATTCTTTTTATTAATTTATAGATTTCGGGTCTGGCCGTCGCTGTCTCACCTCACCGCGCGTCCTCGGGAGGGTCGATGGTCTTGGAGGTATTTTCCAGCTCGGTTGGTTCTATGATTCTATGCTCGCACCGCAGGCAGCAGGACATCGCTGTCACGCCTTGAAATTCGCGGGTGAAAAGCAGCGGGTTGAAGGATGTGATGCTCTCAGACTCACCTGCAGTGCTGCATCCCCAGCATAAAGAGGCTGTGGAGCTGCTGAACACCTCTGCCATGGAAACAGGCTGAGAGCTGGGATTGCTCAGCCTGGAGAAAAGGTCTCCAAGAACTTGGAGCCCCTTCCAGCATTTTGTAGGGAGTTTGCAAGGTCACCTGTATGCAGACAGGTGTGTGATTCTCCCCTTTAGCTCTGCTCTCAGACTCACCTGCTGTACTGCATCCCCAGCATAAAGAGGATGTGGAGCTGCTGAACACCTCTGCTATGGAAATAGGCTGAGAGCTGGGATTGCTCAGCCTGGAGAAAAGGTCTCCAGGGAGAACTTGGAGCCTCTTCCAGCAATTGAAGAGGTTTGCAAGGTCACCTGTACGCACACAGGTGTGTGATTCTCCTCCTGTGCTCTGCTCTCAGACCCACCTGCTGTGCTGCATGCAGCTCTGGGGTCCCCAACATAAGGAGGCCATAGAGCTGCTGGAGCACCTCTGTTAGGGAAAGCAGAAGAGTTCCACAGGGAGAATTTAGCCCCTTCCAGCACTTGAAGAGGGTTTGCAAGGGCACCTGTATACAGACAGGTATGTAAGTAACTACATTTAAGGCCATGAGTGTCAAGGCAGTACAAACAGAAGTTCTGGGAATATGTTGCAAAATCAGCAGCCATGAGGAAATAGTGTTTCTGGGTGAGTTAATTAGGGGAAAAAAACCCAAGGATGAAACTATGGTGGCAAAAAGGATCCAGAAACAAAATGAGCAGTAACTGAGAGGTGTGGGAGGTGCAGTGAGCAGCAGAGCTGTTACTCAATAGTGGCTGTGCAGATACAACCATGAGTGCTCAACTGTAACTCAGTAATTGTGTGTAACTAATCAGAGCGTGGAGGACAGAATTGTAAATAATAGCTGTCTATTATTAGAAGTTAATTAGTTTACAAATTAGCTCTTTGATTTCTTAGTCCATTAGTAGTGTGTTGATCAGTCAATGAAGAGCCTGGTCTGCGCTATCAGTCACATCTCACATCTGCAGCCTGAGGAGCAGGAGCTGGAGCACAGTCCTGCAGCTCATGGTTTGGTCAACAGCTCAACATCCTGAAGGACAATTGGTGACTAGTGGTGTCCCTCAAGGGTCTGGACTGGGACCAGTACCAGCTTCTCTGGGCAGCCTGTGCCAGTGCCTCAGCCCCCCACTCACAGCCAACAATTCCTTCCCAATATCCCATCTATCCATGCCCTCCTTCAGGCTGAAGCCATTTCCCCTTGTCCTGTCCCTCCATCCCTTGTCCCAAGTCTCCCTGCAGTTCTCTTGGAGTCTCTTGAGGCACTGGAAGGGACTCCAAAATCTCCCTGGAGCCTTTTCTTCTCCAGACTGAACAGCCCTCCCCCCCTCATTTTAGAATACAAACATCTGGAAACAGTACCAATGTGGCACTCAGTGAGAGAGATCAGTGTTCCAAAGTTGTGTGATGCTGTTCAGCCTCCTCCTTCACCTCACAATACAATGTGCCTGACAAACCCAACACCTTCAAACACAGAGTGAAGACAGGAAATCTTTTCCACTCTTCCAAAGAAACACCCACTTTATGTTCTGCATGCCAGACACGTTACAAGATGTAGAGCACAACCTTTTAAACGTGTTTCAAATCACATCCAAGTCTAACCCAGATACTCAGACACCAAGAGCATTTGCTCCGTGGACAACCAAGAGGATCTGTTTCATGGAGTTGGTTTATTGTAAGAATTTACACATTTCTGGGGCTTTACCATTTCTTCACAAGATAACAGAGCAACTTTGTTAACACAGACACAGGCAGGTTAAACCACATGCTCAGAAGAGCTCCTCTTCACCTGTGAGGAAAATTGAAGCAAATTAAAACCCATTCATATACTTTTTTATTCATTTCAAACTGTTATCTCTTCCAATTTGAACACTTTGACTCATTAATATTCCTTAACTCCCCCCAAACTATTTACAAAATCTATTTTTCCTTACATTTTAAATTTTGCATGTCCTTATTTTGCTACCAACACCTCTTTAGGTAGGTCTTACATTCAGATGTTTTTAAAATCACTGCATAAAGTCAGGGCACTATGCAAAAATTCCAACACTAACTGCAAATGAATCCAATAATCCAGAAGAAAAACCCACAGAAAATTATGTCAAACGTAGATCTGTGCTACCATGGATATATTTTCCTTACAATTACTGAATATTAAGAACTCTTTGTCCAGATTCAAACTAGAAATGGGCAATTTCACAGCTTTTTAGGAAGAACAGTTTCCATCCAACCAACACCACTGAATTCCAACTTCCTCATTTGACTTCAGGTTTTCTGTGGGAATTCATTATAAAACACGATCCGGTTTCAGAACTTTACCTCTTAGGTTTGGCTGAACAGCTTTTCCTGATTAATCCCTGGTTATGGTATTACGAGAAAAAAACAGAACAAGCAGGTTAGGAAGCAAAATCATGCAATTTCAGGCAAAACTGTGCACAGATTTATGACCACAAATGTATTGTGAGGAGCACAATACAGCACATAACTGATACCAGGGATGTATTCCAGGCATTCTGTAAACACACAGGGTATCAATACGTGTTTGCATATACAGCACCAATTTTTAGCTGTTACAGTAACACACATTAGCTCCATGCAGCTACAACTGTGGTCTAAGCCCACATGGTTGTAACCTCCAGCACACACCTCCCCAAAACTTTGGTCACAGGGAAACAAGCGAAATAGTGGACTTCAGGTAAAATACAGATTCAGCATCAAGAGGCTCTGGAAATTCCCTCCTCCTTCCAAACCCACCCCCAAACTCTCAGCTTCTCAACACTTAATTTATCCAAAAGACATCCCAGTTCTCTCCACCCCACCCAACAGTACTGGGCTGTTTGAGCAGGCAAAGTAGGAAAAGTCCAGGTAGAAGGAAGGGGGAAGGGAAGTCCACCAACAGCCAAAAAGGAGGAAAAACATCCTCTGTTCAGGCAAGGATGTGTGTTGAGGCTGAAAATCTATTTTACCAGCTTTTAAACTTGATCTGCTCAGAAAAAAACCCACCAAACTTCACTTTTGTTAGTAAAACTGCACAAGCTGAGAAGCCTGGGAGCCATGCCACTGCCTTCCCTCTGGGTTTGGGCCCTACAGGCCCTAACCCTGCCTGTTAACAGGACACACAAGCATCACACGACTTTGCAGCACCTCCAATTTCACTTCCTACAGGTACTCACAGAGCAGCAGCACCAGAGATGATCTCAATAAGCTCCTTGGTGATGACAGCTTGACGGGTGCGGTTGAACGTCAACGTCAGTTTGTCAATCATCTCAGCTGGGAAAAAAATTAAGATTGGAATTTGAACATGTAATAAGTGTTCAAATACAGATAAAGAGCAGCTGCATGAACACAATATCAAATACTCTTGTAAACCCTTACAAATGATCAAGAGGCTTAGTGCACTTGATATTTTTTTCCCCTACAGGTAACACCACCAGTAGACAATCCAGAAACTTGAGAATTTGGCTGGAGGCACCAGATTTAAACATCTGCAGTACAACTGGCAGACACTAAATACCAGGGTATGACATAGCTTACTGTAACACAAACATAATTTCCTTTAAAATTAATTTTCACCATCAATTAACTACATTGGTATTACCTTACTCTTGTTCTGGCAAAGGGAGATATATTTTTCTGAATCATTTTTTCTTCATTTGTTTTTAAACACAGAATCACCTCTTTCTCTCAAGCTAAGAATCTCATAGAATCACAGAACCAACTGGGTTGGATCTTGATCTCCCAATCATCAAGTCCAACCCTACCATGGTTACTAGACCATGGCACTAAGTGCCACATCCAGTCTTAGCTTGAAAACCTCCAGGGATGGTGAATCCACCACCTCCCTGGGCAGCACATTCCAATGCCTGAGCACTCTCTCCATAAAAAATCCCTCCCTAATGTCCAACCTAACCCTCCCCTGGCAGAGCTTGAGTCTGTGCCCTCTTGTCCTGCTGCTGGTTGCCTGGGAGAAGAGACCAACCCCCACCTGACTCCAACCTCCTGTCAGGGAGTTGCAGAGGGTGAGAAGGTCTCCCCTGAGCCTCCTCTTCTCCAGGCTGAACACCCCCAGCTCCCTCAGCCTCTCCTCATGGCACTTGTGCTCCAGTCCCTTCACCAGCCTCGTTGCTCTTCTCTGGACCTGCTCCAGCACCTCAACGTCCCTCCTGAACTGAGGGGCCCAGAACTCAGTTGAACTGGCTCAAAAAAACAAGAATCAAAACAGGGAGAAACCAACTCACTTCTTATCATTTTGGAAGCAAAGAATTACACAAAGGGAGGTCAGTACTTTCCTGCTAATCTACTGAAATCCTGGGAAACCCAGGGAGTGACTTACAAGCATTCTTGCTAGCATTGTCCATCGCAGTCATCCTAGCACTCTGCTCACTGGTGGTGGATTCCTTCATGGAGTAGTACAGAATGTTTGCTAGTGTGAATTCCTGGTAGTTTCTCAGCACATCAGCATCAATATCATCATAGATGCTTAGGCTATCTGCAAAACATGAATGAGCAGAGTCAGAGAATTCAGTATGTACTATCTCTAGCAAAATGCAAAGACATGGGGAAGAGGACTAGGCTGGCCTGTTTCAACCCCTAGGCAATACACATACTCTGTGTACTTTCATTATCTCTCTGCTACTTATAGTCTGCAGCAACTCAGTAAGTCACCCTTGGACCGATCTTAGCCAAGATAAATCACTGTTAAACTTATGATACAAGCACCATAATAAGATGTTTTAATAACACATTCCCATGGTCAGAGTACTTTTTCTGGGATTTATCACTGCACCTAACTGGTGGTTTCTAGCTCCTACTTACCAGAACCAGCCACAGTTTCAAAGGAGAAGATTGGTTTTTCATCGGTCTTGTAGGAGATGACAGACCTGTACAAAAATAGCACAACTGGCTTCAGTTCAGCTCTCAATGGAGTGTTTAAAATCAAATTAGAATAGACAACTTTTGCCCTTCCAATGCCACAGAGCTCTGTGATAATCCTGCCAAGAGATACCACGTGGCTATGATGACTGTAAATACAACACCACCCACTATACAAGTCAAAAGGGAATTCCAACCATAGCTATTAGAAGAAAAAAACAAGCCAAAAGTTCTTCACACACAGTAACATCGAGAACTAAAGTGAACATGCCAAGTCACAGTCAGTTTTCATGTCACTTCATTGGCCCAATGTGCTGTTTAAAGGCTCCTCCCCAGTATGTTTCCAGGGGAGTTGCAGTTCAACCTTACCTGAACCGATTGTAGATGACAGAGCCCTCATCAAACTCATACCCAGAGTTTAGCAGCTCTAAAGCAATGATTGAAGCATCTCCAAAGCTTG
>NW_008661687.1:0-3012 GCF_000695815.1 Acanthisitta chloris | reverse complement strand
GCAGGAAGTAGTTGCCATGTGTCCTGCAGCAACAACAAATCTGTGTTAAAACCAAGAGGATGCTCTGAAGGACAATAATAAGTCAGCAAGACCCACTAGTGTAATTTAGGAGTGTTGAGCACTGAACATTTTAATGAATCAGGGTCTGAGAGAAATTTTGTTTTTTTCAGTTAAATTATGACACCTTCTTCCCACACACACTTGTATCAGTGCCCGTTTTCTTTAGACTTTTATTTCAAGAATGCAATAGTGCTGTGCAGCAGTTTCACAAATTGCTAGATGATCAAAACCCTTTTTAGGATATTTGCAGACATTTTTTAAGGGAACTTGAAGTTAGCACAGTTCCATTAAATGCAATTTACTGCCAATGCCACACAACTTTCTAAGCAGCCTTGAAACTTCTACCACAGAAAACAACCAAAACCCTGAAAACAAACCCTTTTAGGGTCTGAGTTTTGCAACCTGTCCTTTTACCTCTGCAGCAGGCCTCTGATCTTGTCACCCACTCCAACCACCATAACCTCCTTCCCTGCGTTTGAGAGGTTGGTGATCTCATTCTTCAAGGTTTTAGCAATAGATGTATGGATAGCACCACACAGGCCTCGGTCAGAGGACACACCAATAAGGAGGTGCTTCTTCCTGTCCTCAGGTGCCTTTATTTCTGCTTTCTCATAGAGAGCTAAAAAAAAATAAGATGGTAAAGTTTTTCAAGAGTGCCAAGATGCAAATAAGTCACGAAAAATACCTCTGAATTATTCTAATTAAAACCAGTTCTAAAAGGGTTTCAGATCCCAGCCAGATTAATTTTATCTCCCTCACCATGATTCAGCTTTGCACTTGATCTGACCAGAGGTAAACAAGAAATAACTGAAAGCAGCCACAGCTCTGATCAGATGTCACACAGTATCATCACTCAGTGAAGTTCACTGTGCCAGTCAAGTGCTCCAGGAAGGTTTGGCAGTAGCTGTAAGTGCTGCAGAGATATGACACAATTCCATTAACTGACAGAAGCAGCATAGAAATTCTGAGCTGTGGTGTTTTTATGACTAAACAACCATGTCAACACACAGTTAAAAAAGCAATCAGAAATCATAATGAATTTCACATTAGGACTCTTAAAATTAAACAACTTTCCATAAACCACTTATAAGGAATACTCAGGATAGCCTAGAGATGCAAATTTTTTTGGAAATAAACCATTGGAAGGTTAAAAACTCTCAGCATTTTATCACCACCATGAAAGGCTCCTCCTCTGCTCCCACATCACAGGGGGCAAGATCCTTCTCTCACCCAGGGCTCCTGTTCCATAGATCCTGGCAGGCTTCAGCTCACGCTCAGCTCGTGCGTATTTGGCTGCAGAAACCATTTTCATGGACTTGGTGATTTTCTGGATGTTCTTGATGGACTTCAGGCGCCTGGTGACTGCAAGGTGAAGAGTTCAAGGTCATGGGCACAATCACATCAAAACCAAACAATAAAATGGCAGCCACAGCCACCCAAAAATATTTTGCCATGTTCCTCAATGAAGAAAAGTAAATAAACATGCAGTGCACAAAAACCCCTCATAAAACACCTCAGTATTTCCAGTAAGAAAGCAGTAAGGGGAGGATCGTGGCTAACAAAAGCATCTTTACAACAGAGATGTTTTTTCCTTCAGACTTAACTTTTATCTAACAGTTAGCTCAACATAAACCTGTTGACTGTTATCTTTGCTTCCATTTCTGTTTCACAAACACATCACTTGAGGTATATTCTCACCTTTCCCAGATGACAAGAGGAAACACACAACCACAGTCTGAAGACACAAAATAAATGTCCTTCTCTGATAAGACTGTGGTAAAATGAGATTCATAACAACACTGATGCAAAAAGAAACCAGAACAGGTACCCTACAGACAAGCATAATTCCAAGGCAATATCCCTGTAGAAGAATCTATGAGGAATGGCTTGAGGAAGCATTATCAAAGTGGCATCATTCAGTTGACCTTTTCCCCTCCAAATGCTGCATAAAAGCACAAGGAAATGAACACGCAAGAAAGTAAAGTGATTCTTGGAGGTGAGTGAAAATCTGGCTTAGCACGTGTGTTTAAGTTATTGATAAAATAGGTTTGAGTACAAGTGTGCTAGGTTGCTGAAAAGACATTAAATTAGTGGCAGAACCATTTTAGGCAATGCCTTTCCTGGAGGACACTTGTTTAATATATGAAGTGCTGGAGGTCCATATACCAAAGTTATGGTGTGTCACAACCAATTTACCCCACAAAGCCCATGCAAAATTGTCTTTTAACACCTGATTTTCCAGCAGCACTCCCCCTCTCTCAAAAGCAAGCAAAACCTATACTTACTGTCCTTCAGAGTTGCCATATTCCTGACTTGGCCCCTGTAAAGGAATGCAGGAGGAATTAGGATAACTCACTAGCTCTACAGCAAACCAACACCCGAACAGAGCAAGTTCCTTCCAGAAGGGGGGAAAAGTCAAGACGTGCTGGTTTTTATAATGCATCTGTGGCTGGGACAAGCCACTTTATATTCACATCTCATCCTCCCCCTCACCCTCTGTGTCATTTCATAGAATGTCAAGGGTTGGGATGGAGCTTAGAGATCATCCACCCCAACCCCTGCCCTGGGCAGGGACAACTCCCACCAGAGCAGGTTGCTCAAGGCTTTAGCCAACCTGGAATGAACATTGCCAGGGTTGGGGCAGCCACAGGCTCCCTGGGCAACCTGTGCCAGTGTCTCACCACGCTCACAAGACAGATCTAACCTACACTTCCCTCCTTCAATCAGAAACCATTTCCCCTTGTCCCATCACATTATTTAACGCACTCTGGGCAGTGGCAGCGCTAAACGAGGGCACCAGAAGGGCAAATACAACAGAACAACGCTCCAAACAACAGAACGTGTTTGAAACAACGATTACACCAAGCAGAGCCTGAGACACCATCTCCACACCAGGTCAGAGTCTCCTGCCGTGGACCAACCTGAACTTTTCACTCTCGTTCCACCATTCAC
>NW_008661686.1:585-791 GCF_000695815.1 Acanthisitta chloris | reverse complement strand
TTCCCATGCATCCCAGCTCACCTATTTTCTGGAGCAAATAAAAGCTTTTGCCAAATCTTCGGATCCTGGGTATGGCTTTTAAAGAGCATGCTTTCCTATGGCCCTTCTTGGCTCTGCATCCTGGATGCCCAACAAAAGCACCCCTTGGGGCACGCCAAGATTTTGCATCACTGTGGAAAAATAACAGCAGTGGCTGCGGGAGCGCC
>NW_008661686.1:0-390 GCF_000695815.1 Acanthisitta chloris | reverse complement strand
CCAGCAGAGTCTGGGCAGGCAATGCCAATTGCCTTTGGCAGAGCAGGAAGCAAAAGACCCCACAGCTCCAGGCCATCTCCATGTGGCAATTTGAGTGTCCTAAACCAGCTTTCCACAATTTCATCTGCTATATGTGCTCTGAGCCATTACAGCACAGCTAAGACTGATGCAAGGGATATTCTCCCCAGATCACATGAATCAATTATTTCAGATGGTCCCCAAGCAGGAGTGATGTGTTTCTGAGCAACCCAAGTTTCTTGCCCAGCCCTGGCCTTTCTTAGCATTCAAAGATAGAGTAAAAGTGTTGATAGAGTTGACTTTTCATTGGCATCTTCACCTAAAGGGGGCCATAAAGGATCCTTTCACTGAGATGGGCCTCTAAAAGGCACA
>NW_008661685.1:0-551 GCF_000695815.1 Acanthisitta chloris | reverse complement strand
CACCGCCCCTGGTGCCCCCCCCGCCCCCCCCAGCCAGCCCCTGGTGGTCCCTAATGCCACCACAGCCAGGCCCTGCTGGTCCCCACTGCCACGACAGCCAGACCCTGCTGGTCCTCACCACCATCACCGTGACAGGGATGTCCCCCTGCCACCACAGCTGGACCCTGGTGGTCCCCAATGCCACCACAACAGGGATGTCCCCCTCCACAACAGCCAGACCCTGCTGGTCCCCACTGCCACCAGAGCCACAGGCCAACCTGTCCCGGGCCCCCACGCCCCCCAGAACCGGGGGTCCCCCCCTGCCACAACAGCCAGACCCTGCTGGTCCCCACTGCCACCAGAGCCACAGGCCAACCTGTCCTTATCACAGTCACTCTGTCCCCACCACAGTCATCCTGTCCCCACCTCGACCATACTGTCACCACCACAACCCGTGTCCTCCTGTCACCACAGCCACCCTGTCCCACCACGACTACCCTGTCCCCATCTCAGCCACCAACCCCAGCCACCCTGTCCCCACCACAGCCACCCTGTCCCACCATGACTACCCT
>NW_008661684.1:0-358 GCF_000695815.1 Acanthisitta chloris | reverse complement strand
CCCCAAAATGTCCCAAAATGCCCCAAAGGTCCCAGATGGCTCAAAAGTGCCCCAAAATGGCCCCAAATGCAAGCGCCCAACCCAAGATGGCCCAAAATTGCCCCAAAATTGCCCCAAAAGGGCCCAAGATGGCCCCCAAGGGCCAAGATGGCCCAAAATTGCCCCAAAATTGCCCCAAAAGGGCCCAAGATGGCCCCCAAGGGCCAAGATGGCCGCCCACTGACGCTGCTCTCTGCAGTGGCCGCGGCCATGACGTGTCGCCCCCTGGTGGCTCTGGCGGGAACTGTCCTGGTCCTGGGCACAGGTGAGAGGGGTCAAGGGGTCAACGGGAGGTCAAGGGTCATGGGGTGGCCAAGGG
>NW_008661683.1:528-1684 GCF_000695815.1 Acanthisitta chloris | reverse complement strand
GCAGGCCAGGCGCAGGGAGCTGTTGACGGCTGCCAGCTGCTCCCTCAAGCTCTCCACTTCCCTCTGCGCTGCCTCCGCTCGCTGCACGAGAACAGAAAGGGCATCAGACCAGGCACCCGTGGCTCATCCCACCCCAGAGGGGCAGAGCAGGATCCAGGATCTGCTCCGAACCATGCCTCTCCGGGGCATCCTGCTCCCACCACCAGCTCCATAAACTCCCATCGCGTATTTCAGCTCCCACGACCTAACGCTGCTCCCGATCCCAATCCCTGGGCACTGGCTGCAGATCACTTCCACCCACTGCCTTCTTCCACCCAAAAGGCTGTTTTTCTTTTACAGACAAATTGCTCTTTAAGCCTCTTTTATTATGCCTGTGCATTTATTTGTACCTACATCTTCAGGATTAAATAAAACTAACAGGAATGGACGGGACAAGGAGGAATTACACCCAAATCCAACACTGTAGTGGGGTGGGTTGTGCCTTAAAATGCCTGGGAGAGGCTGGATGTGACTGATAAGTGCCAGATCCAGCAGCCAAATGGAGCCTGACAGAAGCCCAAACACACCAGTGACCCCCAACTTGGGGGTGTCCCCAGGGGAAAGAAACCTGAGCTCTCCTTTGTAGGGATTCCCAGTCCTAGAGCCTGGCAACCCCTTACCATTCCTGGGCACAGACATCCAGGCCATGCAGATGCTCTGCAGGGCAAAGCCATCAGCTCCTGGAAAGTCAGCTCCTGGCTCACCTGGTTGGCTTTTTCAAGGTTGGTCATGATCATGGCGACTTCGTCTGCCCTGCGACGGAAAGTGAGAGCATCAACAGGCACAGAGGCACAGACAGCACAGGGCACAGGCAGGAGGCTCAGGGAGAAGGACCCCACAACTCAGGATGGTACTGCAGTGGCTTAAAGCATCTCAGCTCCTCATGCAGCACCACAGCGATGCCCCAGTGCTGCCACAGGCTGCTTGGCTCAGCCTCCTGCATGACCCAGCACCGCCACCAACTTACTTGGATGCTGCTTCCTCGTCGTATTTACACCGCAGCTCCAGCAGCTCGGTCTGGGTGGCCTTCAGCGCTGGGAGGAGGCAGAGCAGAGTCAGCTGTGGGCTGGGGGCTCGGCCCCCCACGGCCAGTGGCCCCTGCCCCAGCCCCCTACCT
>NW_008661683.1:0-511 GCF_000695815.1 Acanthisitta chloris | reverse complement strand
CCGAGCAGCCAAAGTGACCTGTGCTTCCTGCAGGCCCCTGCAGGAGATGGGCATCAGTGATGTGCTGGGGGCACCGCGGCCGTGCCAACCCCACGGGTCCCCAGGATCACAGAGACCCCCTGCTGCACCCCTCCTTCTACCCCCTCACTCACTGAGGCCAGGAAAGACCCACCGATGGATGCTGGGATGTGTCCCAGCTGTGCTACCCCCCCACGTTAAGGGATTTGTTTCCCTAGGTGTAAAGATTCACTTTGGGCTAAAAATGGTCCCTGATCCCCGTGGCTGAAACCCCTCTGAGGGGGGATGGCAGCCCACCCCCACCTGTAATTAACTGGAGGAGGGGGAAGCAATCAGGGAAAAGTTATTCTGCATTATTTATAGCCTGCACTTGCCAGGAACTTACTCGCAGAGATCTGCAATTTAGGGTTTAAAGATTCCTCATTTGTTTCCCGGTGCAGCGTGTTAAGGAATAACAATGAAGGCACCGAGAAAACCAGGAGCTGCCAAATTA
>NW_008661682.1:675-2676 GCF_000695815.1 Acanthisitta chloris | reverse complement strand
AGGGCGTTCAGTGCTGCCGTGGCACCGGAGGCAGGAGCCGGGAGCTGGAGCGACTCTCCTGTTCTCACCTCTCCGGCCTCTCCCTCTTCAGCACCGCTGCGGGGCAAACGCAGTGAGGTCGGCCGGGGGTTTTGGCCCAGCGGTGAGATTTTTCTCTCTGAGACCTCCTTTCTGCACCTCGCGCCCCTTGCTGTGGCTCATGCTTCTCTGTGCCACCGGCATCCATGGGCTCTGTGCTCCTCTGCCCTGCAGCAAAGGCACAATCAAGTGGTTTGCATGGGCACATTCCTTGATACTTGTACATTACAACTGCAAATGGACTGGACTAAGAGGTAGAGAGGGGAAAGAACCACTCTCATGTCAGGTGTCCCAGCAGGCAGCCAGCCCGTCAATGCCAGACATAGCAACTTTTGTTGGTAGGTATGTCTGCAAAGCAGAATTGCACTCCACATGAAAACGTTATTGTGCTTGGCTTGCACCAAGAGTTCCTGCAGTTATGCTGTTATGATGGATGTTGAGGGCAGAGCATTCCATGTAAGAGAAGTGATGGATTCAGAAGACACAAAAAGTTCTTCTCCCATGGTTCCATATAGTTTTGAGGTCTAGATCCCAAATAGGATGTTATGCTCTTTGGAACAGGGTGGTCCCTCTGTGTGAGCTTGTACAGCACCTAGCATCTCTCATCCTAGTAGCTGCTATAATACAACCTATTCAGGACCCTTTAGACTGAGCATAGCTTCAGGCCATTAAAGTGGGCTTGCATGAGTCCTTCTGTTATCTGACACTTCAAAGGTCCTTATAGACAGTCACCCCTCCTTCTTTCCACCTGTTTTTTTTCCATTAAACACACTCTTTTCTCCTCCTCTCCCCAGTCACCAGATGTAAGCAGCTGTCAGCAGTATGTAAGATTTACATCTCTTCTCCGGTGCTGCTCCAACTGTGCTCTTGGAGTCTGTATTCATTACATTTTAGCCAATTCATTAAAATCACTTTCTCTTCCTCTCCCTCGAGCTATTATCTCCCCCTTTCCAGCTGCTGGTATGCAATTTCTACAGCCCCATAATCTACACTGACAGCTGCATCCACAAACCCCATCAGCTGCTGGTTCCAAGCCAGACAAAACAGGTGGAAGGAGCTGACTGGCCAAGGTCTTAGATGAGCCAGGGCTGTGGTAGGAGCAGAAACATTGCAGTGTGGAGAGGCAGAAGAGCATGTGGTGTGCTGGTGTCAGACGTAGGGTGTGTGAGTGAGCTGAGGGTGGGCTCTGGCACACCACTGACATGGTTAGGGTGGGAAGGACAGTTGCAGCTTGGTATCCATAGATCTGTAATGGAAAGCCTGTGGTGAGCTATCTGCTGATGTGACTAGCTCTGCTGATGGTAGCCAGTAACAGACCTTCTACTTCTTGCTGTGTTAACTTTTACTGTAGTTCATGTATTTTTACAGATATTTACCTAATCTAAGGTATAGCAAAGGAGAAGCTGAATAGCAGCATTGATGGATAGGTGGCTTTAGCTCAAACTTTGATTTGTATGTGTGTGGGCACAGAGGAAATGGGAAATAGGGAAAAATGGTATTTGCACAACATTCATTTTGCTGCTGTTGTTTAAAGTGGTCTTTCATTACTTTCTTTGCAATTTCAACAAAATCTGATGAAAAATAAAGGACACCAGTCCAGGACATCATATTAAAGAACATTATATTTTAATCGCTAGAGAGTTTCCCAATATTAGAAAGATGACCTTTTGATTTTTGTTTTAGAAATAGAAAATGTATTTTGGTTTTTTGGTTGGTTGTTCTTTCCTACTGGAGGGACATAAGCTTTAGTATAGTTGCTCTGCCTAGTAAACTGAACAAACCCCCTAAAATGAGGACACCTGTTAATAACTGTTGTAGCTATAAAATTCCAAAACATGGCAGATATGTCCTATGGTGACTCAAACTGTACCGGGGTTTATTTTCCTGTCACTAAAGCACCCACTTTGGCAACTGGAGATTCTG
>NW_008661682.1:0-647 GCF_000695815.1 Acanthisitta chloris | reverse complement strand
GAGGTGCCATTCATATCATTTCAGAAGCCACATAGGTGGGGTAGGGATTAAATTTGTTCCTTTCTTGCCTTTGAAATAAGGTCAGAAAACTAGGTCATAGTTCTCCGTGATATAATAAAAGCAGAGAAGCCATGAAGAGAAAGTCAGTTCCTGAAATAATCAGGGTGCTAGGCAGTTCATCCTTATGGACTGTGGCTTCTTTCCTGAAGGTGACAGATTTCCAGGGCTCTGTATCATGCCATCGATGGCAGCACCAGCCTGCAAAACTAAAGGGAGGAGAGAAGAACAATAGGAGACCAGATTAGCTTGTTGTTATCTGTGGAGAGCACGCCTAATTTGCAGCTACTCTTATCTATTTTACTGTATTCAATCTGGAGTAAACACTAATTAATATGTCTTTTTAATAGATTAGAGAGGGAAAGTTTGCTGCTTCCTGCTCACCTCCTCCTCCCCCAGGTCCCATCCCATTGCCAGGTGGAGTTAAAATCTGAAGAACAAATCAAGTCATGATATTTCCTGAAATCCATCTCTCTTTGTACTAGCCAAAGGTGCCATCCATTTAGTCCCTCGGGTTTCCCCGGTGTCCAAGCCTCGGTTTTCTCAAGTTCATCATAGTTTTGCACAACGGTATTAAACTTACTTCTCGC
>NW_008661681.1:309-1491 GCF_000695815.1 Acanthisitta chloris | reverse complement strand
GTCTCACTGGGGTTGCAGCTGTCCTTGTCCAAAGGCAGGTGAGGAAACCCCTTTGGCAGAGTTGCCCCTGGAGCAGCAACCCCAAAGCCCTTGGTGCAGAATGGGATCTGCATCAACCTCACCCTCCTTACTCATCAAGGAGTATCCCACACACTCCCCTCCCTCAATCCACCCTGTTCCCACTTTTCTATTAGCTCATACCCACCTTCATGTCTTGAAGACCACTGGTCACTGCTTCCTATCCATCTTCTCCGTGACATGGTAGCAGAGGGACAGGGACACCCTTCTCAGTCCCCCCATGGACTAACCCAAACTGTTGACAAGAGCCCACCCAGATGGGCACAGACCTCCCCAGACCTACCTTCCAGGCTGGTTTTTGTGGCACGGGTTGGAGCAGGACAAGGTACCTGTCCTCCTGATGCCCTCCAGGAAGTCCTTAGCAGACCTTGCCCTGATGTCCACCACCCTCTTGGCTCTGTGGCTCAGGTAACGCTGGTGGGCCTCGAAGCACTTGGTGCAGAGGAACTCCTTGCACTCAGGACACCAGAACTCCCCAGCTTTCCTGCAGTTGTCACAGAACAAGTCAGCTCCGTCAACCATCTGCTTGTAGATCTTCAGGCTTGCCTGCAGGTTGGTGAAGAGCAGGTTGTCCATGTTTGGGATGCCACTGGCCTGTGGGATGGCCATGTAGCACACAGGACACTGCCCAATAGACTCCTTGCTCAGGCAACCAAGGCACAAGGTGTGGAGGCAGGTGAGGAGCTTGAGGCTGACAGCCCTCACAAAGGATGAACTGGAAGTCATCTTCTAAGAGCTTGAGGAGGAAGGGAGGGAGAGAGGACAAAGAATGAGCGCTGAGGTGTTTTTAGGACCTTCTGTCTTGGCAGGAAGGTGACCCACAAACCCTTGTTGGAGCAATCAGTGAGTAACCACTTCCCACCAGCAATGCCCAAACCAGAGTGTCCCATGCAAAAGGGATGAGCTTGGATGGCTGCGGCCCTGCTGAGCCCTTCCTCTCCCTCCAGCAAAGAGGAAACAAAAGGAAACTGTCCCCCTGGCTGAGGAAGGCTGCAGAGGAGCAGTGCAGAGGATGGGGCATGGAGAAAGAAACTAAAGACCCCTGGATGCCACCCTGGTGGGGTGGGGACCATAATCCCATACACCCCCCGCACCTTCAGCCCA
>NW_008661681.1:0-220 GCF_000695815.1 Acanthisitta chloris | reverse complement strand
TACTGGGAAAGGCTCCAGGGGGCCCTGACTGGGAGGTCCATCCCTAACTGGGAGGGCTGGACTGAGGATCAGTCCCATCTTCCTCACTGCCCACCAAACCAGGGAGTGGGAAAACACCCCAAAACTCTTATCCTTATCGCCACGGACTTCCTGGTGTCCTGGACCCCTCCGATCCCCCTTCACCGCCGGAGCCTCCCTCCCGCATCCCTCCCGCATCCCT
>NW_008661680.1:0-39016 GCF_000695815.1 Acanthisitta chloris | reverse complement strand
GGTTGGAAAGGACCTTAAAGAGCATCGCTTTCCGATCCCTGCCGCGGGGGTTTCCCGTGGTACCTTCCACTGGACCAGGTTGCTCCGAGCCCATCCAGCCTTGCCTTGAACACTTCAGGGATGGGACATCTGTGACTTCTCTGGCACAAACATTGCCCGATTTAGGGACTTCAGCTCTTGAAGCCGACCCATTCCGTGAACCGCTTCAAACCTGCGGTAATATTCAGGCAAAAGTGTGGTGAGAAGGGACACAGATGAAGTGACAGGCAGAAAACATACCTTAATTGCCCTTTACAAGTACTAAACGTGTCTGTTGCAGTTTGGATTGCTGCCTGCATTCCCCTGCAAGGCAGGGCTTACCGGTCTGTACAGGGTTTCATGCAAAAGCAAAAGGAAAAGTCAGGTAAAGGGCCAGACAAGGTAGCTGCACAAACAAGATTCAAAGGAGTTCACAGAACAAAAAGCAGGTCTGTAAGTTTGGGAGACAAGTTACACCTGCAGCTTTTTCCAAAGTAGGGTGTTTTCCACATTTTAAAGATTTAGCAATGTCACTGAAGCCTCGAGTACTCCCACATAATGGAGAACAGAACCTGGCAGATGAGTCTGAGTCACAGCCAAGGAGGCATACAGGCAGAGGAGAGGACAGGTCAGTTCAGTTTGCTGAAGTGAAGCTACCTGAGCTGGAGAGGACTTTCAAAGCATAAGGCAGTGTCCCCAGATTGGAATAGGAGTGACAGGATGAGAACAGAACTGAAGTGCCAGGTAGCAGCTCCCTGCAGGAAACCTTCCCACCCAAACAAGCTCCAGAAAGGTGAGGAATCCAGTCTCTGGGTGTAAATACACACAAAAAAATGTGCAAGAGAAAGCATTGAGCTGTGTGTCCTGCAGGTAGACAGAGTAGGCACAAAGCCACTCCCCCTGCCACAAATGCTGCCAATGCCCATGAGTGGAGTGCCCTTGATCCCAGTCACAGCAGCTGGTGGTGTCTGAGCAATGCAGGTTTGATAACAGTAATACCATGCATTTAGGTCTTATCAGGCTTATACTTTGCTTTAAATGTTTTGAATCTTTGGGAGATTATGTTGGCCTGTGGAAAATGTCCCAAGTCCAGCAGGACATGCTGAATTAATGAAGGTCACCATAAACTACAAAACCTACAGAAATGTCACTTTCTTGCAATGAGCTAAACATAAAGAAACATTTTATAAAGAAATTGGAAGCTTCTGGTCTGACTGTGGTGTATTATAGAAATTAAGCCCTCAAGAAAGGTTAATTTGGGAGGATTCCAGGGAAGAAAAGCAGCTGAGCTAACAAGTAAATACTTTGAAAATACAGTGGCACAGGTGTGGGTGAGTCAAAAAAAACCCAGATTAATGAATTAGTGAAAGACCTAGACTTAGGGTCAGTCAGGTTAGTTGAAGCTAACGATCAAGCAGAAGACGACCATCTGCTACTCAAGATTGAAACTCTTCTACTCCGATCACTCCTTATGTACTCACAACCAAGCTATGAATCACATCTTGCTGGATCTTATTGCATAACATATCAGAGATAACTGCCTTTCCCATCTGTCCACCCAGCTAAAGTCTTCCATCAACTTATATTTTGCTTCCTCTTCTCCATTTTTTACAGAGAGGTGCCATAGCAATGCCATGCAGCATTGGACCCTGCTCACTAGTCTTGCACCAGTGAAAACCAGAATAAAGTGAGAAACTCTGCCATGAGGTGATAAAAAACAAGAGTATGGGACAGAGATACCAAAGAGAGGGCATGAAAAGGGCTGGATTATCAATGATACTACAATGCACTCCAGCCAGTACAGCAACTAAACCCAACACTTTATGTTGTTACTACAGGATCAACATGCTTCAACTAGTCTGTTTGCCATTTCAGCTGTCTTCTAGTTTTGATCTGGTAAACTAAAATATCTTCAAATATGTTCAAGTCTTCATGTGTTAAATTGCTTTTACACACAGTCTGAAAAAGAAAGATCAGTCCATGAAGACTTTTGTTCTTCAGTCTTTCTGCCCTTCTCTGCCAACTGATAGTTTTTCTCTTGCTGTAAAAGACTGAGCAGAAGATTCCAATTTCTTTATAAAATGTTTCTTTGCGTTTAGCTCATTGCAAGAAAGTGACATTTCTGTAGGTTTTGTAGTTTATGGTGACCTTTACAAATTCTAAAGCATCTGTGTCTAAACCATGATGAAGTTTTGTATTTCTACAATTTTGTGCTTGTTTTGACTTGCCTACTTTTTACCAAAGTCTAACAGTAATTTTTCATCCTTTGGTTCTGTCATACTGGGTAATATGCATATCCCTGTAAGTCTGCCAGTGATTTTCCACACTGCAGTGGTGTTAATCTAGCTGAACAACATTAAATATAGAACTATATTGAATTAGTTGGTTTTGTGAGCCTGTGCTACACTATATGGATTCTGCATCTATTAGTGTTTTATCAGAGATGCCCAGAAGATTCTCTGAAGTGTCCTGAGCTGCGACCTAAAGGTTTTCATAAGAACCAGGAATTTTTTATACTCGCTGCCTTGACTTTGATCAATTGCTAACGTACCTGGGAACTTGAGGTCCAAAAGCATTTGATCATTAGCACTAAAGCCACTGTATTTCCACAAGCCAACATTTCTGGAAAGCTATTGGGGTAGTTCACATTTTTCAAAGGTAAGCAATGTAAGATCCATATCAATGTCTTATTTCTTTCAATTTGAAATGTCCATGGCAATCCTGTGTATCATCACAATTTGGGCACACAGTCTGGATTCATTATTTCCAAAGCCTCTTCAGTTTTCTCCCAAACACTGACCAGTCTTTCCTCTGGCCCCCAGGTTCTGTGGAAAGTCCAATGGAGTGCGAAACAACATTCATATTCTCTTGAACCCAATGGTTAATGGAGTCCCCAGAGCACATTCTTTATGAAATCTAGTCTCCAGTGGCTCCTGTGACTCTGTCTTTATGTTTCTTCTCTTATCCTTTCAATCACTACTTCTTTAGAAGAGACTTCACCCACAGCAAGCTTTGACACAAAACTTTGGACTTTGGCCCATTGCCCTGCTCTCTATATACCTCCTCCCTGTGTTGCTGAATGTGTGTAAACATATATTTTGCTATTGTTTCTATGTGCACAACTCACAAATCAACCTGTCCAGTTAAGGGCCTATTTTGTTCCAAACAGCCCTAACCCTTAGAACTTCATGAGGAAGACTAGCCTTGCTCATCCTTAATGTGGCTATAGCAGGATGATTAATACTGTCCTAATCTCATTCTCCTTCCTTTTTCAATCAAAGTGGCAAGGACAATCTTGTCCTAATTCAGTCCCACAATCCATGCAGGGTCTTCTGCTCTGAATTCTCCTTACAGACTCACATCCAAGCTCTCAATCACACCTTGTTGAGTTTTTTTCATTGTGCCACATACCAAAGATACGGACTTTTGATCCATCACCTCAGCCAAACTATTCTTCCTAGGTATTGTCTTGCTTCCTTGTCTCTGGTTCTCACAAAGACAGTACTGCACTTTTCCGTTCAAAGTGCTTCTGGAAAGATACCTTTTTTGTGAGTGTTTGCCCTTGCTGTGTCACTTCAAGTTTTGTATCTTCCCAATCCTTCTTGACATGCCTTTCCCCTCTCCTAGCATTTCTGATTCAGCACTAAGACACCAGCTTCCCCTACACTCAGTTGGCCTATAATACCAGTCTTGGCACCTATTTATTAATGTTTCAAATACTAACATGTTTTCTTTTGTGGTTCCCTGAGGCATGAAGGGACTTGCACATCAAAAAAAAAAAAAAAACAACCTTGGGAACTGTGAAAGACTATTACACCAGAAAATTTGTAGCTATGAAAACTGAACTTACTCATGGCAACTTCTGTACAGAGACACAGAATTGTCATAAATATCAGATTGTAAAAGAAAACGTGATACGTATGAATGTGTATTGGAATCAGCAGCAGCACTGCCATTCTTTGACTGAAAACTGAAAATAAATTTTTCAAGGATGGTCAGTAAAACGGGCCAAGAGCTACATGGTTTCAGGACCTTGAAACCAAATAGTTGCCTGTAGTGTGCACTGGGAGGACCATCCATCCCTGAATTATTGCAGCTTGTTAAGTGTATGCAAGAGATGGTGTAACAAGTTAAATATATCTTCTGCGTAGCAGTCTGGGTTTGCATATGATGGGACTTGATGACTGAGGTTGTCCCTGGAAATAAAAAAAAATATGATCATTCCGATGGACACAAATCTCACACATTTGATGTTTTACAACCTAGCACAATCTTCCTTAAAAGAAAAACAAGATTTATGCCCCATTTGTGCAGTCCTAAAAATAGAATTGCTAAGACATCTTTGCAATAATAGAGATGAGAAATTTCTAAGTAAATAAATTATAGCTTCCCGTTGCCAGAAGTTTATTACAGAAATGAGTCAAGATAAAGATTTTCAACATAATAGAAAACAAGTCAGAGTCCTATTAGAAACATAATTTAAAAACCTGTCACCCATTGCCACAGGCATACTGAAACGGACAACATTTAACAGTGGCTGATCACTCAGTGTTTGAAAGGGTCATGTTTTTCTTAAAATTCCAGCCCTAGTCTGGTGAGCGCTACAGGGGAAGATGAAAATCAAGTTAATATTTCATATTGAAGTGTTCTTCCATTCTGGAGAGGGCAGATTAGAATTTGGCTAGAAAAGAAAGAGATTTGCTCCCTTACAGCTGTGTTTTGGAATATCTGCATGTCCCTGTTCCTCTACGCGGATCTTCATGCCTATCTCAATGAGCCTCCCTGCAGGCATATGGGCCCAACTGCACTGATTACTTTGCAGAACTGGGGGTTAGAAATTACAAAGCCAAATGCTTTATAATTGCAAACTCACTAACTTATCCCAGTCTCATTCAATGGTCTCCTTCCCAGCAGGGCCCATCTGTCACCATTTCACTAACTCCAAGTTTTAATGAGATCCAATTTTATTCTTTTGCTTTCAAGTGATTTTATTCTATATCTGTACATTGAAAGAAAAAAATTAAAAGAAAGTCAGTCATAAATATGTAGAAAACTGAAGGGCCCTTGCATATATTGCCATTTACCATTTTATCATTGTGTTGTTGATAGTTTTGCATTATCTTCATTCAATACTAAAAGAGCGATTAAAAGATGTTTCACTTTAGAAAAAGTGAAAGATGGACACTCAAGTATAAACTGCCTTAGAACTACAACAAGCTGATAAGTCAGCCCTTTGGAAGCCTAATATTTGGGTAAAATGTTTTCATTCAGCTCACGCTGCTGAAACTAGACTTGGACCACGAATGCTCAGTGAAGAATTCTGCTGTTAAAGGAGAATATACCACTTGATTTAAAAATAACATCAGCTCTCCATTATTAGCTCCTTTCATTAGCCCAGCCACAGGTCTGAAGGGAAGAAAAGCTCCACACACACTGCAACTCTCCCAGGCTATACCTATATTACCTTTATACCTGGGATCTCCTAGGCTAGCCCAAGCCTGAGAGTAGAGTTGAAGGCATCAGCACAAATTGACCAGACACATTAGCTGTCATTTCGCAGGATACACCATGGACTATATGCGGTTCATGTACCAATGCTCCTTTGTTCCAAATGAATCCAGAAAGCCAGATCAGGAGCACCATCATGAGCTACAGTGGGAAAATGCATGATTTTGTTGCACGGATGCAACAGTCAGCCAAGAAATTCCTGTCAGACTGTTGTCTATCCTGCATTTATCTAGCTAGCTGCAGAGTGACGTGCAGCAGGCGTATCTCTGCATTACTGTATCCCAAGCATTGTGTTTGTCCTTGCTACTCTGTGAAGCCATCAGGGTGCCTATCAGGACTGCTAACAGTAAGACAGGGATTTTCCATCGACTTCTGTGCAAGTTGAAAGTCAAGCCAGTGGAACTGCTTTCCATGAAATATTATATTCATCACACAAACACGAGGCTTCCTCTTGATTTGTTAGTCTGCCCATTGCACTTTTCAGTAATCCTCCCCCTCACTTATCTGATACTTTCTTTTTCTCCCCCATCGTTCCCTCCAAGTGATCTAAAACCACCCCATTCTCAGGTGGCCACCGTTCTTCCTACTCACAGTCTCTGAGCTGAGCTTGTGCTTGGGTCTGTAATTACACATACCCAAACATCAGACTAGCACTGTAGGACTCCTCTGCAGGACCTGAAATGGAAATTTATCCAGCAAAGGCCCTACATTGCATCTTAGAAGTGCATGTAGTTAGGAGTTAGGATAGACCTCATGAACCCTCTAATACTCTCCCCGCTCCCACCACATGAGGCTTTCTAGCCACAAATCCCAGTGGATCTCTGCCGGTATTCCAGCTGTGCCATGTGAGACTGAGTGGCCTCCCACTGCTGGTCTGGGATTTCCCAGATGTACATATTGTAGGTGTGGGTGAGTAGTAAGCCTGAGCTTTTGATCCGACTGCATTTATTAAGGTATGAATCAAAGTCATACATACGCAATGAACCCAGCATTTGCTCAAAATGCTGGTCAGGTTCCACTGGCTGAGTAGCAGACTGATGGTAATTGAGTCCAGTGCATTCTTAAGGCATCAGCTCTGCTTGATGGGTATGCAGCAACTGTGTGAGGTGTGTGCTTGAAACCACAGTGACTTCCAGATATAGAGCCCCCCAACTGGAAGATCTATGCAGGAGAATGGCAGCCACTTGGATCTACTACATGCATTTTAAAATCCTCCAGCTCCAACAAGTTTGAAATTCTGGATACCAAAACAGAGCTTCTCTGGTGAAATCTAGGCATGTGACAACAGGTGAAGAAAAAAGGTGTTTCTATTAGTGCTTACTGGTTGTGATGACCAATGTTGCCACTGTTGATGGAAATGCCTAGAGAGATGAGACTGGGAACTTCTGCTCTGCTGTGTCTGTGATTATATACCTTCACCATCATTTTACATTCTTTTCCCTTCCAGAAACACACACACGTGAGCACACCCTCTGAAAACTAAGAACATAGAGCCGTCTCCCCTCAGGCAGAATGGAGCCAGCTTCATCCCTTCTCTCTCAAGCATGAATAGAAATCTGCTAGTCTTACCTGAACATCTTCAGAGCTTTACAGCTAGCCCTTTCATGCCTCAGTAAGCCTATCCAGCCTCCCTATAAATGCTGCGATGGAAGTTTATGTTCCATCCAATAGCTGACAGGTTATTGTGTTGTACCATTGCTAGATTCTCACATACTCCTTCGTGGATAGAGGCAGAGACTAAAGTCAAGATGAAAGATATGAGCATGAATGCTGAGCTTACTGTTTGTGTTTTTGTTACCTAGAATTTGTATATAATAGTACTCGAATGCAATGGAGTCCCACTAAATACAGAAAAAGGAGCAAGATGGTGGAGGATGTTGCCAGGTCTTGCACTTGGGTCACAACGACCTTGTGCAACACTACAGGCTTGGGGAAGAGTGGCTGGAAAGCTGCCCAGCAGGGAAGGATCTGGAGCTGCTGGTGGACAGTGGCTAAACATGAGACATCAGTGTGCTCAGGTGGCCAAGAAGGCCAGTGGCATACTGGCCTGTGTCAGAAATAGTGTGGTCAGCAAGACCAGGGCAGGGATCACCCCCTGTACTCGGCACTGGTGAGGCTGTACCTCGGGTACCGTGTTCGGTTCTGGGCTCCTTACTACACACTGAGGTGCTGGAGCATGTCCAGTGAAGGGCAGTGGAGCTTGTGAAGGTTCTGGAGCACAAGTCTTATAAGGAGAGGCCGAGAGAACTGGGGTTGTTCAGCCTGAAGAAAAGAAGGCTCAGGGGTGACCTTATTGCTCTCTACAGCTGCCTGAAAGGAAGTTGTTGCCAGGTGGGGTCAGTCTCTTCTCCCAAGTAGCTAGCAACAGGGCAAGAGAAAATGGCCTCAAGTTGTGCCAGGGGAGGTTTCGACTGGATATTAGGAAAGATTTCTTCTTGGAAGGTGTGGTCAGGTATTGGAACAGGCTGCCCAGAGAAGTGACTGAGTCACTATCCCTGAAGATATTTAAAAGACATGTAGATATGGCACTTAGGGATGTGGTTTAATGCTGGACTTGGCAGTGTCAGGTTTACAGTTACACTTGATAATCATAAGAGTCTTTTCCAGCCTAAATACTTCTATGATTCTAAAATCTTGGCTGAAAATTACTAACCTCAGTACACAAAAATCACAATAAAAACGAAGCTCCAAAGCCTCTGGGGTGGCACCATGTAAATAACCTGGCAGCTTTAAAAATTATGAGAGATGCTGAAGTTGAGAAAGCTCAAATTCAACCAGCACTTTCTATTGTACATTAAAATAATTTGGGCTAGTAAAACAGATGATGATTAAAGGAATAGCACTGGTTTGGGGAGCATTAGTTGCATTTTGTACAGGGAGATAAAGGGGAACATTGTTTTGAAATGCTAATACAAAGGTAGGAAGAACATTTTCTCAGAAAGAGTTTAAAAGAGTAGGATTTTTCCTCTGCACTAAAGAGTTTTCTGGTGGAGTGTTTTGCTTGTTTTCTTTTGCTTGTTTGGTTTGGTTTAATCAGAACTCTTCGCTAGTGATCAGAAACTTGTGATTCATTAAAAAAGGAATATCTGAATGACCATTCAATCAAAATCCCAAAGGCCTGTAAAAGGCAAATATTACATGACACTAAGCAACCCATTTTAAACTATTTCAGTAAAGACTAGAGAAAACAAAAAAGCGAAATAAATAAACATGCCAAATAATGTCAGCAAAACAGCAGCTGGCAGGTGTAATAGGAAATGTTCAAATGCCAGCAATTGTATTGCTGAGCCCAACTAGTTCACAGAGACGTACACCCAAGGCAGGAAAATATTTGGGTTAAAGAGGGAATGACTGGGAGTAAGGTCCTCATAAGCAGGATAAAGGAGGAATGTGCAGTTTCTGAGAATACCTAATAAAACCAGGCACAAAAGGTTCATATTCCAACATACAGAACAGACAGAACACCATCAAGGAAAGTGAAAGCAGAAATAGAAATAACTAAAACAGAATTATTTACACATGGAACCAGCTTGAAATGTCAAAGGATAAAATGCCATGCTGGGGGAGAAATTTCTGACCTGAGCATC
This sequence comes from Acanthisitta chloris, assembly GCF_000695815.1. Lineage (NCBI taxonomy): Eukaryota > Metazoa > Chordata > Aves > Passeriformes > Acanthisittidae > Acanthisitta > Acanthisitta chloris. Next base: position 29,903 of record NW_008661680.1, on the reverse strand, counting down.
GATTCAGAGAAAAGGCAAAACGGTGAACTAAGTGCACAGGGGTATACCCAGGCAACCAACAAGTTTCCATCAAAATCTCAGGGGGAGTACATGTGTCTGGCCTTAACAAGCTGTATCCAGCTACAGAAAATCAGCTCCTTTAACAAACCTGACCCAGATCTGAGCGAGCTGGTTGCATCACACAGAGTTGTATTTGCTAAGAGATGTCTCTCGGAGACAAAAAGATTATTTATAGAAGGCCTTAGAGATCACCGTAATGTGCAGATTTTTTATGATACTAAAGACTTGTTCTTCTGATCTATTTGGTAGATACTGCCTCACAAATCTCTTTCATAGTGTATTCTGCAGCTGTGACATTTCTGTGCAGGCACAAGGACCTGACTAGATATTTCCAGGCCTGGTTTCTACTTTCTACCCTACCTGCTTTTGCATAGAGGAGCAATTCTGGCAGAAAGCCTGCGGGTAAACCGACACCCTCCCCAACCTATCACTCTCCCATTATTAGGTGTATCAGCTTCTCAATTTATCAGCTACATTTTTATGAGTTTATGACTTTCCATACCCACATTTTCTGCCTTCTTTATGCTATATTTGACTCAACCTAGGTTGCACCTACATCTTTGTGTGCTGTTTGTTGAATCAGTAGTGCCCATTTCAGTTAGGATGCATAAGGATTTAAATTCTAATCTCTTGTTTGCAATTACCCATAATTGTCTTCTGACAAAAGTTTCTCATGCTTGTTTTATCTGGTTGCTGAATTTTATTCTGTTAAGTTTAAGCAAAACCAGGTTTGGCCTCTTTCATCAGGGAAGCAGGGGGAATTCCTGTTGTTTTACAACCTTATGTCCAAACCATCTCAAACTTGAACAATGATTGGCAAAAGAAAAGTTCTGACTTAATTAAGTGACGAGACTTTGAAAATATCTTGCTGAGTGCATAAAAATATCTTGCTGGGGAATTCCTGCCACAGACAGGGAGGATTCAAGATGGCTTTTCCACCCAAGAAAAGCCAGCCCATGGTTATCAGACCCTCTGTCCTGATTTGCACCAAGTTCCTCTGAGCTATTTATCCACAAGCATGGACTATCAGCCTAAGTCTTCTACCCTCTTGGTGAGATCATTTTCTCTCAAATCATCTGGGGGAAGAAGCCGTGGTCCATTGTACCTATGGTTTTGTTCTAGAGCTACCGCAATGAGAGTCCTTGGGCTCTTCACAATTGCACACCACATATGGAGCTGCACCACAACACAGTCCTGTGGAGCACAAACTCATTTACCAGCATATTAGTCACCGTGTGGCTGCTCAAAAGCAGTTTCAAAGGAACCCATACCATATAACACCTGACAGACCCACTGACAGCCGATACTCACTTCTGAGTAACGAAACATGATTGTTCAGCCACGGCTTCTGCTTTGCAAATAGATACTGGAAGCTGCCATTTAGCCAGTTATTAATCCTGTTAATGTGGGGTCTCATTGCACTGTGCAAAGTTTTTGATCAGTGTAATGGGGTACTAAATCAACTGCCTTATAAGCATCCGTGTATACTGTATCAATGTTGTTGTCTTTATTGATGTCTCTTGCTGTCTTCCCAGCACAACTGTTTGATCTGACTCATTTCCCTAAAAATATGCTAACTGACATTAATTATAATCTTACCCTTCAGGTCTTTCTTAGCTAATCCCTTAACCACTTTTCCCTTGTTTTACCATGACTGAATCAGGCTAACTAACTTATAATTAGCAGTATCTTTCTCATTCTCTAAATATTGACATAATATTATCACTAGGACATGATTTTCTGGGTTTTTTTCCATCATTCCCATATTTGTTATAAATTACCAAAGGTGCATAAGTCAACTAGGCCAATATTTTTATGACTAACAGGAGCAAATAATTTGGGTCTGCAGATTTATCAATGTTAGCAGCTATTACTTAACATGCTAATAATTAGTGGGTCAAAAAGTAGTTCATTTGACATACATGTATCACATTGCTTTCTCCCAACTATAGTTAAGAAATTATTATTCTGTCTTTTCTGCACCATTAGAAGCCGTTTTATCAGCTGCTTATAGCTATGGTCAAAAATTTCTGGGGTTTGGTTTGGGCTTTTTTGTTGTTGTTGGGGTTTTTTAATACTAACGCTTTTAATTTTATATTGACTTTTCAGAGACCTTCTTCTTTGGCAGCCTTATCTTCCCATATCAATTTCCCAAGATTTGTGGCTCCTCATTCAACATTCTTATGACCTGTTTCCAATTATTCCACTTGTTAAAAATTGCTTCTTTATTTCTAATCATGGCTTTCCCTTAACAACGGAAAACACTATGGCCAATGTTCTTTTCTTTGATGGTGACTTTTGGACAGCTAATAAACGCCCCTCAAGAGCCATCATCTTCCACGTACATTGTTCTGCCCAACGTATTCTGCTTATAACTTTCTTGAGATTTCATAAATGAAAGCTTTTGAAGTGGTCTGTGTTTGAGACTCTCCTGTGATATGCCATGCTAAATATAATCAGGCCTTGAACACTGGTCTCTTGGTAACCACCAACTTCCAATTGAGCAACTTTCATCTTTATTCCTTGAAGTGAAGTCCAAAATATTTATCTTATGCTGGTAAAGCTTTTAAGTTATGTAAGTGACATTCTGCAAACTTTTTTGATAAAGTGGTTAGGTCGTTATCCCTTTGAATGTGGAAGACAAGATTAGTTCTCTTTTTAAAAGACGCTATTTGTTCTAGTTCTGAAAAACATTATCCAGCCTCTGCACAGGGAGGATCAGCTTAGGTGAATAGAGAGGTCTCTTCTGTCCAGAGAGTCTGAAAGTCTTTGAACAAAAATTAAACTCTATTGAGGTTTAATTGATAAGTGCAAGTCTTCCAGTTTTTAATTTCCCAATAACAGTGCAGATTTGAATTCTGCCCATTGTTGAAACTTAGTTAGGTATAACTCCTGAATGTGACTGCAAGTTTTCTAATCCTTCTAAGGGGTTGGCCCTTGTCATATTCCTCTTATTCTTTCCTTCCACCTTGCTACCTTTGTTGTATTTTCCAGTGTTAATTGGCACACTGTTCTACAGGCATTCAGGACTCTTCAGTTGTGATTTAGCTCTTCTTGCAGGTGCTCAGCAATAACATGAGAGGCAAAAGACACAAGTTAGGACATGAGAAATTTCAATTATAGATCATATTTTTTGGTTTAGTTCAACTGGGGTTTTTTTATCTTGAGAGTTGTCAGATACTGGTAGAGGTTGCCCAAAGTGATTACAGGATCTTCTTCCCAATAGGTGTTCAAGACTCAACTGGACATGGCCCTGAGCAACCTGATCTAATTAGACTTGCATTAAGCAGAGAGGTTCCCCTAGATGACTTCCAGAGGTTCCTTCCAACCTAAATAATTCATGGTTCTATGAGCTACAGACCTAAACCAAGGTAATTGTATCTTCCCTGTATAGTCCTACCTCTGATACTCCTTTTTTGCTCTCGATCTGTCTTAATCACATCATAACCAGAGGTGTTAACATTCACATCATTAACATCTGAGCAGGTCAATGTAATTGATAGTGTCAGTGAAATTAAAATGTCTTTTTATTAAGGCTGTTGCATTTCTTCAGGTCTTTTCCTCATCAGACTAGAACCCAGTCTTTATGCTCCATAAAAACATAGTCTTTGATAGCATGTCTTATTTCAGATATAACTATGCTGTGGCACTGAGGTACTGCAATGCTGCTCATGACTTTTTCTAGGCTATAAATAGTACGTAACAGAAATAATGCATTAAAGGAGGTGTTTGAATGGTACTACACATAGGCAGATACATATTCCTCTATTAAAGATGTCCTGACTTTACCGGTTTTGTACAATACTAGTTTTGGTACATTGCTCCTTCAAGCCTACATAAATGAATGCACTGGGCTAGGCAGGTGGAGCATTATAACATGTGCAGGGATTTCTGAGTTTTTAAAAGCTTGCCTTTGCAATAAAACTGTAAATCTAGAACACATAAAAAACATGTTTGGATAATACATAATCCTTTTTAGGCATATTGTGATGGACTAAATATTTCAGAGCATTGCTAATAAACTCCACAGCCTTTCACTTGTGTTTGCCAGAACTGTGATGAGATAACAGAAGTACATTAAATAACCTTGAAGAATATTTCAAGATCCATTGGCTGTTATACAAAATGCAAAGTCAAGGTGAAGTACTTAGAGTTCTAGAGGTTATAGTAGTTCAAAAAGTAAAGCCTAATGATGAAGGATGACAAAATATGGTTGGAAATGTAGTGTGGGCCAAGTAGGTTTTTAGGAGACCATGACCACACAGACAGTCCATTAAACCTTCTGAGGTTATGTATAATTAGATATAGCTAGATTTTTTCCCTCAGGTTCATACTCTGTTAATATAGTACCCACTGGCGCACAGCTATATGTAGCCATCTAATGCAATAATCTTAAAAGCTAAGGTAAGCAAGTATCTTACACAGAACTGTATAATATACAGTGAAGAACATGGGTACAAATCAAAAGATAGAGACAAATACTTAACAGAGAATGACTACAGCTTTTATAACCTTACTGCATTCCTAAAAGGGAAAAGCCCTATGCCTGAGAGCCTTTTACAAGGATGATTACCTATTAATGAACAAAGAAGCTTAAAATGCATTCATATCCTAATAAAACAGTATTTCCCACTAAGCCAACTAAAATCAAGCAAGATAGTGCTCAAATTACAACTGCAGTAAAGTGAATTAATATACTTTCAAGATATAGTATGAAGTCAACAACTGCACTTCAGATGAACACAAATGGGATTCAGTTTGGGAAAAAAACCTGTCTGAGGCTTAAAAATGTGTAATAATGGTAATATAACAAACATAATCTTCTTTTAGTCTCTTTGAGGTAACTGCTAGACTTATCAAAATTGCTGTTTATTGAGTAACCTATGCAATTTTCCGTTATTCAACCTAATTGTCCTCCTTTCATTCAAAATGGCTTAAAACCCTCTCTTTCCCATTTTGGCAAGCTAATACACTACAAACACAGTTTCCAGCCCTCACAATGCAATATGATTCAAGATAGCAATTTCTGCATATCTGGATGTGTACAAGTTACAATGCAGACACACTTAATCACGGCTTCTAAAGGTTACAAATATTACTCACCAGCAGGGAAGCTATCTATAGGCTAGCCTGCAGAGTCTTGAGCTGTCATCTGCTTTGGACTAGCCTCAGGACAGCAGTAGTCTGCATCTCGTTGGTCCAAGAGAAAACTACTTGTACTGCTTACCCTTATGGATAGGATCCTTCTTTCAGTGCAACTCCCCAAATGTATTGAGGGGTGTAAGATTCTGCATCTCTGAAATATGCTATTTTCTCTCCTTTTTATGTCTGCTTTAACTTCAGGGGATTATCTTCAATTTAGCCCCATGTCAAACCCTGAAAATTGAACTCTTTCTAGCAGTTCTCATGTTGTCAACCTCTTTTCAGGCAATGATAGAAGGGTCTCAAAATAGGAAACATTCAGGATAAGGAGGAGACTACTGCATAGCTCTTTTATCAAATCCCACATAGGGTAAGAGATGAGTTGATGATGCTGTCAGTTTTTCTCATTTCCTCTGGCTGTTTAGTTTCATTGATGACCTAATGCACCAATATTTTCTATGACTTTATTGATACTCCCAGTGTACCTGTCAATATTTTGTACTCTCTCAGTGGTTTTTCAATCATTCTTGGTCCTATTAGCAGCCAAGGGTCGGGAAAATAAAGTAATTTTATTTACCCTAGCTGAAGGAAGGTCACCCCTGGCAAAATAATTTCTCATAGGTACATTAATAAGACATTTAGTTAAGCAAATAAACCATCATTAGCAGAGCATTAGGTAGGCGAATATGGAAAGAGAGGTTTAAAAATGCAAGTTTTGTCCAAAGGGGTTTATTATTTCACAGCTGCCTCAAAGTGATGGCGTCAAAGAAACTAGTTATTATCGATACTTACTTAATTCAGGCACTACCAAGTCCCAGCCCTTCCTCTCTTTGTCTTATATGATGGACTTGATGTAGTTGGTTGTCTCAGAACATATTTATTGAATCAGTCTCTGCACTAAATTGGATTGCAGGTGCTTATTCCTTTGGAAATATGTTTAGAAGGATGATGTCTCTCTCTGCCTATTAGATTGGGACTATTTTTACAGTTATTTAGTGGTTAGAGCCCTCATCCAGAGGCAGGGAGGGTGCAGGCCAATTCACAGTCCTGCCTGTGAGATGTGTGTATGCTTTCATCTCTCACATTATGAAATAACACTGTAGACAGCTATTCCCTGGTAGATGGCAATTCTCAACCACTCCTGAACCTGTGAATTAGAAAGGGAGAATACTGCTTTGGCTGGATGATGTGAGTTGTCTCACAGAAGAGGTCATTAGTGGTCTCCTTTTCTCAGCACCAAGCCACCACCAATGCATTTGGCATCATAATATTCAATGCAAAACTCTTAATATACTCCTGGAAGCAGCAATATGAATCCAGAGCTCCCATATCCCACATGAATCACTAGTAAATGGAAATTATTCTGCTCCTTCTCTGACCAAGACACTTGGTAATTCTTCTGTGCAAAGTAGAACTGGTTCAGAAGTGATTTGGTCCTACTACAGGACTACCTTTAGCCTGGTATACAGGATAGCCCTGCAGCATGAGAAAAGGAAGTCTGAATCTTCTCATGAGTACCATGAACTTGTGCCTCCTAAAGAAGAGAATGGGGATTTGCGTGTGCTCTTCTGATAGAGTGATGCACCTTTCCTTTTAAAGGCAGTGATGAAGGTGCCTGTTAGCAGAAAAAGCTCTTAGACTGGAAATCCTGAGGGAAATCAGGTACCTATTAGCACAGAATAAGAAAAACGTGTCCTAGAAAGTGGTCAGATTGAAGACATATTTTTGAGAGCTTCTCCAAGAACATGAACTCATGCAGGTGGCTTCCTCATCAGTGTGCTAATTGTCAGAATTTCCATTCTGAAGCACCGCGTTCTCTCCATGAATTGTGTTTAGCATCTCTTGCTTTCTGGATGTGGACATTCAAAGCCTTAATTATAATAGCAGTCCTGGTATAGCCAGGATAGTCTAAATGATGCAAGATTTGTAGGAAGATCATGTTTCCTATTGAAGCAACTCATATAAAAGGAAAAAGAAAGCAAGCTGTCAGGTATTTTTTGAGCCTTTTCAAGATCTTTATGTTTTTTCCCCCAATATTTGTATCTAATAAAAGACATCACCACTTTCCCTAGATTTTAAGATTTGTCCTGTACAACTCATTTGGGGGTAATTCATGCCAGGGTTCTTTTCATTTCTCAGAGTGAGCTGTGACTGTGGCAGTAGAAACAAGATAGTTTGGTTTCTCAGTCTTTTTGTGCTTTGTACCCTCAGGGCACTTAGCAGAGGGTTTGGCCTTGATGGTACCTAGACACTCTAGGGGGACTATGCCGAAACAATTTCAGAATCATACCTCCAGAGTTTCAAGATACCTCCTAACAATACCTTGGATACTTCCGTGTTGTTTACTGTATTGCACCTTTGTCTGGAACTCATCTTGCTTTTTAATCAGTCAAGTATCATTTCTGCATGAGCATTTAATATACTGGGGTTAATGAAGAATGTTTTGGCATCCCTTATGTCTTTAACAGAAAACCGAGATCCTACATATGGCTAAGGGGCCAGATGCCATCACCCCAGTTTTGGGCTGCTCATGATTTCTCACCTACCTTCCTGATGGCTACTTCAGCTTTAGGTAATGAATCACCTGTTCCTCTGGAAGCTTTCTGGGGTTCCCAAGGAAGGCAGCACTTAGTCACCTTTAGGCCACACCATTTCCTAGGGCACTAATATCCCTACCTTTAGGATGTCCTTTATCTCCCTCACAGTTACAACCCAATAACAGATTTCTCAGAAAACATCTCCACATCCTCACAGAATTCAGTACTCTAGATTTGCTCACTTTTGACCATTTTATCCCATGCTTTTCCCACTCTGATAAATATCTACAAAACATCTGCCTACCATAAGTAAAATCTACTAAGATAGTAAGTAGTACCTGTGTGTACAAAAATTAAGACTTCAGCCATATGCACTTTGGCCCTCTGTCAGCTTGGAACATCTGCCAAGCATGAGGGGTGTAGTCTGAGCTGCTCACAACATTTGCACCTGTGCTGTAGATGGCAGGAATATATCCCCATATGTCTGCACGTGCTTCAGTCAATCTCTTGCACGTCATTTTATCATGTTAGTGTTTCTCAGTATCACAAGCAGCTCTGGATGGGCAAATCTCTTTAACCTGCTCCTGTGCTGCACAGTTACGGATTTCAGGGAGGCTCTGTGCAGACCCTAGCATCTTGTCCTTGCTGCTATGTAACTCCAGGGGAAACCTTCACAGAGCCTGCAAGAAAACATCTTTCCAGATACCTGTTAGCTTTTGGGGTTGTGGTGTATTAGAAATATACACAATCTTTAGTGTGACCTGTTTCAAGAAAGAACGTGTTTCCTCTTCCTATATATGCAACTTGGAGATTTATTTTCAATCGTTACTCTGTATCTTCATGTTATTTCTTCAATTTCAACTTGAAGGTTTTTCTTTTAGCAACAGACAAAGAAGGGGCTGAACTTCTGATGAAAATTCACTCTTAAGCGTGGGCTTTCAAGTTAATTCTGTCTTTTTGAATAATTGCTTACCTTTTCTTCATGATCTACCATCAACTATTTTTCCCCTAAAACTATTAGAGTTCATTCTCACTAACCTCTTCTTAAAATCCTTATTATATGCTGCTAACTCCTAATTCTGTCCTACAAAATCCTTGCCTCTCTGTGGTCTTCTCGTGTAGTTTTTATGTGTTTCAATTAAAGCCTGATCTAGTTTCTCTTTCCTTGCCTACGCGCTGTCTCTGTCTTGCTCCAAACTTTTTAAATTCTGTTCTGATTCAGACACATTGGTTTTTAAGAGAGTATTACAGTCAATACATTGCAAATCAGCATCAAATATGTATTATTATCCATAAATGTATAGGCAAAACTAACCTGTAAATGCATAGCAAAACTTTCACATGAACTAGGAGCCAAATCCCATCTCACCAAAAGTTACCCAGGCTCATATAAAGAGCACTGCCTCCTAGTCTATCTACAAGCAGCCTGGCTGGTTGGTGATTTGACTCAGATGAAAACTGAACTCAATAAATTTGTATGACATCCAGTATAAATGGTGAGACTCAGTAGGCAGAAAGAGAAAGAATATTTAGCATTCCCAATTTGATTACTTCCAATACAATGTTTAGGTCTCATCCATCACTACTTTTGGTGACATCTAAAAGCAGGAGGAGGATACTCCATCATCTCTGAAAATCCTATGCTCCTCTCCTGTTTTTCTTGTTAACTGCAAGACTAAGAATCAAGCTAAAAAGCTGAAGCCTATAAATGCTCCTAGGTTTTAGAGTTTTGCTGAACGTGTTTGGAAAACACGTAAATTAGGACCAATTAGTCTGTAATCAATCTAGTTGAAGAAATTATTCTTTTGGCTGTGTTCACAGGAAACTGTTAAAAGGAAATTATAGTTCTCTGATTGCTACAGACTAGAAAAAACTTCCCCTTCTTCACTCCTAACAAGCCCACTTCTCTATTTTTAATCAGAGCTGTTGAGTAGTTTGTCCTGGGCAAAGAAAAACATGTATATAGAAACAGATTTGGAATTCATTTCTAATAATGTTTAATAGGCAATACACACAGGATGGATTTTTTTCCCCCCAGAGAGCTCCTTTTTGAATGCCATGTATAAACGGTGATTCAGACAAAAAGACTCAGGTGTGAGTACTGTTTGATCTACAGCTGGCAAACACAACTGCAGCCATTAAGCTGGGCTTTTACGAGGCTCACCGCATGCTTATGAGCCAACTTGAAACAAGTCTTAATGGATGATAAAATTGCAAGTTTTACTAAGCTGGCAGAATCAAAACGAGGTTTCAGGAGAAATCAAATTCCATGTAAATAAATTGGCAGTACAGGAAAATGAATTTACCAATTTATCAAAGAATTATACGTACAAATAGTCAAACACATAAGCATAACTTCTTTACTCAGTCATGTAGAAAAGTCAATGAGAACATGGCGAGAAGGGCAACTGTGGCATAGGTATGGCCTTACATTTCTCCAATTTCCCACAAATGTTATGGAATCCACCCTGATACCGCTGTTCTTATATAACAATCTGTTTAGGTGTATTTTTATTGTGTCATCAGTTCTTAAATTAACTTGGTGACTTTCAGCAGCAAAGTATTGGAGAAGGACAGATAGTTCTGTTTAATCTCACTGTAGTAACTTCAGTCTTTGCCAAAAGAATCTATTTCCCATTCTATGAATATAAGACCCATTTAAGCAAACAAAAGGGAACAGAATTTGCCAGCCATGAAAACTTAGCCTTTTTCAAAAAAGGTTATTTCCTTCAGATAAAATCCAAGCAAAGGCTTTCTTGAAGACCAGAGCTACACAGCAGCTCAGGGACACTGAGAATAACATTGACACTTATGAGAGAATTAAATGTACTTTGAAAGAAGGGGAATTTCAGCTCAAAAAGAGAAAAGTTCTTTTGGACAGAGGGTGCTTGCAATAGAAGCACAAATGTATTTGTGACAGGAAAGGGCTGATTTTCTGTGATCTGGGCTTTCTGCATATGGTGGAGGACAAGCACTGAGGATGAAGGAAAGAATGAACATTTCGGTTGTCAAGATCCATGCTGGAGTATTTTGCTGCCTCTGAGACAGAAACCCCAGACAAAGAAATAAGGCATTCCCTAGTATTGTAATAATGCTTTCAAATGCGTGGTTAAGCCTTTTTTTCTTTATCTGATAATGATTTAAACAGTTACAGACTCAGGCCTTTGTAATGCTCCTATAAACAAGTAGGAGCATACATTCATAAAATATAATTGCTATTAGTGAAGTGACTCCACAGCTGCTCTCTCTTTCATTTGAGTCACAGCTGCTATCATAGCAGCTTCACACACATCCTTTATTCCCTGGGGCAAGCTGACCAAGCTATAGCAGAATGAGCCAGAGGCCATTCTATAGTGGCACCAGCACAATTATTTCCTGAATTCCTAGAGCAGGGCATTTATAATCAGAAACCAGGCAAAAGGGCCAAAGTGGATCTGCAGGGTATTTTCTGATCATGCATGTCATAAGGATAACTGTCTTAATTTACAGCAATAGAGATGAGAACCACGTTTTTATTTCCCAGCTACTGTAATTCTGGTGGTTGAAGGGAGGGAACCAAAACCAGAAGGCAAAATCTTTTTCTTTAGTTTTGTAAATCAGTTAATGTGCCGTGAGAAGCACTGTGAGAAAATCAGTACGTGTCCCCAGAGTGATTTCTGCACTAGAACTGAAAGCAGGAGGGCTTGGCTCATTTAACTGAAATTCTGAATATCACGTCTTCATTTAAAAATTGAGATTAATTTTTTGCAAGAAAAAGTGATCCTTCTCTTTGAAAAAAAGTATGAGGTTTGCGTCGCATGCGCAGCTGATTTTTAAAGACTCTTACTGAAAATAAAGAATGCAATACCTGAGGTCTAAGCATATAATATATGATAATCCTTGTTAGGTGCCTTTGGATATAGGTTGGGAATCAGATAATGGATTCATCCTTCTTTATACAATGCATACCTTGACCTCAGAAGTGCCCTGCAAACTGCCATTTGAGGTTATGCATGTACTTCACTGCGTAGCCATGATGCCATTTCCAGGCAAAGTGTCCTGTGCAGGAGTCTTCCTAAGCATATAATATATGATAATCCTTGTTAGGTGCCTTTGGATATAGGTTGGGAATCAGATAATGGATTCATCCTTCTTTATACAATGCATACCTTGACCTCAGAAGTGCCCTGCAAACTGCCATTTGAGGTTATGCATGTACTTCACTGCGTAGCCATGATGCCATTTCCAGGCAAAGTGTCCTGTGCAGGAGTCTTCCAGGCTGAGGGACGGTTTTTTTTGTATTTGAATTCCCTCCTCTGTGCAATGACTCCTGACAAGACTCCAGCAAGTGACCTGTCTGTTAAATAGATGGCATCGCTAAACTGTTGCCTGTGGGAACAAGGGTGTGCTCCTTCTCTGCTTTATTGCAAAGTCAAACGGGTTAGTGTGATCTCGTGAGAAGTGAAGCCAGCAATTGCTACTTTCCAGTTGCCAAGTTTGCTTTACTAGCCTTGAGGCAAGTGTGAGGAGGAAAGGAGGGCAGATGTCACCTGTTATGGTACCTGTGATGCAGAAGTGGTTCAACCCACTTGCCAGTTCTGTGGCCAGTTGTAACTTATTGTGAAATAGTATGTCAACCTGACCCATCCTTTAGGTGGAACTCAAAAAACATGGCTAATGCCAAAGAATGTCTAGTTCTGGTTGATGATGTTCTTTCCCTCTGAATTTCCCATGCAATTTCACTTGGAGGGAGAATACATTCTTGTCCTATGATTTGTGCAGTGGGACTGTGTCATTAGGCAGGTGCTGTGCTCTCTTTCAGAGGTACCTAGTTGTGCATAAAGAATTCTGCGTACAGATGCAGTGGAATGCTCCATGATCTTTGGACTAAAGGTATTATTTAAATAATCGGTGGGTTTTAATTTTTATGAAAAGAGCAGTTTCTAGATGTTAGAGTGATCTCAGAATCATGGTGAAAGTCATGGTCCTCCTGAAGATCTTAGATATAATAAAAGGATGTTACTGAAAGGAGGGATAGTGGGAAGGAATACAAAATGCATTCAGAAATCAAAAATTAAAGAGGTAGAGGGTTGGGGTTTTTATGTAATAATATCATTAAACAACAAGCCTCAAATTTTTAAATGTAACATGGAGTAAAAGATTGTTCTAAAAAATGAGCGATAAAAAAAGTTTTGCAATCAATTAAAACACTTTCTGGAGAAGCACACAGGAATGCAAGTTTCCATTGATAACACTTGTTCAAATCAACCTGTGCTTACAACATGGGAGAAGGCTGGTAAATACATTTCTAGAATAATCTAATTTAGTAGTATCTGAGTAGCCCCTAAGATAGCTTTCAGGTCAGCGGTGGAACGTCTTAGTCACAGATGTCCTCCCTCCAGGAGGCTCGCAGCACTGCTCATGGAGCTACTCAGTGTTCCACATGGTGGAAATTTCAGAAAAATTCCCCACACCAGAAAAGTCAAAAGCATAAGTAACTAGTTCTGTGTTCAGTTTTGTTTTGAGTTCAACATGAAGCATGGGGCAGGAGAGTCTTTCCATAGAATATGTGTACCTGTTGAAAGAAAATACACTGATTACATATGAGAACATGCAAGACAGGAACATTTTGGAAGAAACTGAAGGACAATGAAGGAACTTAGGAGTCAAAGAGCACAGATTTGACAGTCTTTCAAAAGATAATGACTACATCCAAAAATAAAAACAGGAAAAATACAGAGCTAATGAAAATCCAGGCAAGCATACCAGACACAAAGCTCTTGTTTACTTCAAAATCTTTGTGCTTTACTGTGCCTATTGGGGTTTCACATGTTGGATTCACATGCTGAATTGGGAGGAACAGGAGACAGAAAGCACAAGCAAATCTCAAAATAAGTCACCCAGCAATTTCTGACAATTGCCCTCAAAAGTAAAGGGACTGCAGTTGCCTCTTTTGCCCAAGCATCGATCTTAGAGTTCTTCAGGACAGGAATCCCCCCATACTAAGTTAAATGGGAACTGCGTCAGGAGTTTTCTCAGACTGGTTATGGCCAAAACCAAAGCTGTCATGAATCAGGCCTGTATAGTGCATGTACTCGTATGGTTTCTTCTCCTTTCAGTGACTGAACTGCAGAGATAGTAAATAAAGGGTTGAGGGTGACTGCTGCCTGCATACTGCCATAATTTCAATTAATGTACTTCTCCATTTTTCGTCTCTGACATCTACACATGATTTGTAATTGTGAGTCATGGATACAACTCCAGGAATGGCTGACAAAGCTTCAACAGGCAAGAAAGACACACCACATAGTGCTGGCCTTATATGGCAAGGGAAAGTGCTTACCTCCTCGTGAACTGACCTCACATTATTCTGGATGTCAGAGATAATTTTAAAGCCCTGGATCTTCAAGCCACTCTCATCTCATCAGTTATCAGTGGCACCACGAAAAACTGCCATTTCCACAGATGGATGCACTCAGCCTGTGAACAGAAAAACTGCCCATCAGTACCCAGACCCACAATACTCTGAAGTGGAGCAGAATGCTCATGCACTGGGCCATGGCCACAAAGAGTGTGGTTTGGTCTACACCATTTGTCAACAGCAGGCCATATTCTGAAGCTAAATTTATCTTTCCCCTCTTATTTAACCCCCTTTGACTGGGGGACACAACAAGATTTTCAATGGCATGCAGACATAAGAGAGAATTGAGCTCAGAATTTGTAGTGAATATACCAAACAAATGGTGTATGTAGCCGAAACAGAGACTATTTAATTCCCCTTCCTTCCTACAGTCTTCTGGACACTGGCTCCAAGGAGTTGCATTTGCAGGTTAAAAGCATTTTGTGAAAACAGGGAAGAGAAGCTGTTCACAGAACTGAAATTTTAGCGGCCCAATGAATGATTCGGCAACTCTCTATAAAGCAGCTCACATGAGAGAAGCTGCTTGTCACATTCACACTCACTGACAAGCAATTCCCCTCTGCAGGGAATGTGGGTGTACACCCCTCTGCAGACTCACAGGACCCTTCTTCATGCAGGCATCCCCAACAACACGCCTTCTTCTGGAAGATAGTAGCCAGGAAACTTCTGTCCTAGAGCTCCAAATCCAGCCCATAAAGAAAGGCAAGCAGTGTCATCGGGTATTCATGCCAGGGTTTTGTCTCTCACTCTTATTTTCAGTTTTGGTTTTGGTCTCTTCTGCCGTGAGGCAGTCAATGCAAAACATGCCTAGCTATAGCAGTACTCTCTACTTTACTTATGTCTCCAGTTGTTAAATTGTTTTAATTTCTCATCTTACACACCTGCACTAGCTTGAAAAAAATAGAGCTATCCTTTATTTTTTTACTTGACTGGAAGCAAAAATTCTTATTCACAAGATGGAAATATGACTGCTGAGAAGTCGTTTCTGTAGTTTTCCATGGCTTGGCATAGGCAACTTGTTTAGGCAGTCGGTTGTGTGGTTTAATTCAGTGGGGCCCCGCCCGGGAGGAAAATCCCTCAGTAAAAGCTCACCATGTAGTAGGGTGGCTGAAGCAGAGGTGAATGACCTCTGTTTATAACAATGGATTCTGCACAAGCCCTCCCTCTCCTCCCTCCTCTTCTGCTATGGCAGGTGAATCACAAAGAAAACCAGCTATATCCTCTGAGACATTTGGACTGCTTTTTCCTCTTTCTCAAGAAAAGGCAGGATGAAGCTGGAAAAAAGATCAACAGTTCTATACTTTGCAGTACACACACAAAAATCATGTCAGTGGACTGAGGGGAATTCTCCATTAAACAACAGAAGAGACTCTTGCACCCAAAGTCTTGGGGTAAAGTGTACCAGCCTAAAATAAAACATGACGAAAAATGGGAAACCATCAGGAAACTATACTATCAGTGAGGACAGCAGACAGCAATCACACTGTTTTTAAGTAATATGAGAGCTGGAGAGCTCTTACATCTGGTCCAGCAAAAGATGACTCTTTGGAGGAGAGTGAGTGACCTTGGCAAGGGTGGTATAGAAGCTTCTCCTAAATATATGGGAAAGGCATGCAAAAAACACAGAGGCACTGCTACAGTGCAAACCAGCAAACACAGACCCATCAGATGTAGATGACATTCTCTCACCAGTGCAGGGGAATGACATTTGGCTGTTTACCAGGATTATAGACCCTTAGACCACATGAACCCAAGCAGCCAGTGGAGAGAGACTTGCTTATGAGGCAAGTCATAGGGTTGGGTTTTTTTTCTAAAAAGACACCAGTTTTTCTTGGCCACAAACTACATGCTGTTTAGCCTCAACTCTAAATCATATAGGACTTCTCTCCATTATCTTTCACTGTTGTGAAGGATAGGTTTCTGTTAAAAAACTGAAGGTCACATACTTCATCATTTCTGGTAGCTGACATCATTGCACTGTCTCCCTCACCACCTTCTTTTGTATCATGCTCTCCTCCTCCTCTACTTTCAGTTCCTCCATCTTCTTCCCCACAGTGCTAGGCCAAGCATGCTCCCCATTCCTCTTTCCTCCGCATCAGGCATTTTGGGTACTTGTCGAGCCCTTTGCACCCTGGGGGATTCTGTGTTCCTCCCATGGCATATCCAGTGTGCAGTAATCTTGCACCACATCACCTTCTCTGTACAGCAGAGATCTGCCATGGCATTGTGGTTGCTAAAGGCTGTGAAGCACACAGAAGTCCTTGCACCAGTCCAAGGGAAAAGGTGAGATTAACTTTCTCAATATTCTCTGTCTTGCTAAAACTTCTTGTTTTGCCACTTCTTTGGGAGTACTGGAATGTTTTCTACCTCTAACATATTTCTTTCATTCCTCCTTCTTACAGTGTCATGGAGGGCTGCATATTCTTCCTTTATGCTATGATACTTCTCCCAGGTAAAAGGCATATTTTTAATTGTTAAAATTGTTTTTATTGTTTGTGTCCTGTTGTGTGATATGTTCTCATTCACTAAGAAGCTCATTTCCTAGCAGTGATTAATCATTTCCATTGCACAATCAAAATCATATAGCCTATGTGACATGTCTTTAAATTATGTGCAGAGACTCTATAAAATATATATAGTAAGTACTTTCTTCAACTTTATATCTTTACATTGCATTTGGTTTATGTTGCTCTTAAATTTTCTGTTTAAATCTGTCTTTAAAATGTGTGCCTATCACCTGTGTGTATTATAGAGAAGAGCAGTATTAAACTGAAAACTGACAGTTTGATATGGGACAGCAACAGAGATCATTTTGCAGTCTGGTGCTCTGGAAGAACAGTCAAAACTTTGCAGCAGGAGAGAGACTGTAAATCTTCTCCTCCTTTTGAACACTGCAGAGATGTTTGTATCTTCTGGGACAGAGGACTGCATACTTATTCCAGGAAAAGACAGTCCTCCCAGCCCATTGCCACCCATAATAATGGATACATGCAGTGATGAAAGCAGGAGAAAAATCATCCATTGTGTAATATAGTTAATCCTTTCTTTACATGAAGGCACAATTGTGTTTATTGACTATTTCTGGTCACAAGATCAGCAACAGAACAGTTAAATCTGGCATTTAATCTGTCATTAAACTTTGGATTAATTACAGAACAGTTAAATCTGACATTTAATTTGTCATAAACTTTAGATTAATTCTTCAGTGAGACTGAAAGTGTTCATCTGCTTCTGACCTTCTAGTCATATAGACACCAACATTTACCACACAGTGTGTACTTCACATTTTCTTCAAAACTGCAATGCTCTCCTATTCTGTTAGGATAATTAACTCAACTTTTTAAACAGAAATTGTGCAACTGTCTCCTTTGTGGCAGAATCTCATTACACTCAGGATGCAACATAAAAGAATGGTTTGGAGCTTTGTCCTGCAGATAAGTCTACTGAAATACAGATGGTCGCAATCTCTGTGTGGTAGGCCTTCCTTGGAAAGTAAAATATAGGAAGAAAAATAAGAAACAGTTTTATGACCTGAACTCCACATGACTAAGTGAGTCAGTTTGAAGAACTACGTGTCCTGTCATACCCAGTGGGAGAATTTGTGACTGAATGCTAGTGGGTTTATTGCCACTGTCATTGAGCGTTGCCTCTGTGAGTGCAATTTGGTGTTCTTTTGTAGCTGACGGAAATCCTAATTTCTTCTCTCTGTCTAAGGTATTGCTGCCAGTGTGCATCAGGTGAAGGCATATCTCAATCACACGGCATACCTATCCTGCTATCTTCCAAACACTCAGAAAATCGACATAAAGGATTTAAGAGTTTTTTGGCAAAAAGGCCCTCATGTGGTACACGAAGTGTACCACGGCCAAGAAAAATATGAGCACCTTAATTCTGAATACATAAATCGCACCAAGATGGATATGGACAAATGGACCTTGCAACTGTTAAATGCAGAAGTTGTGGATGAGGGACAGTATAAGTGTATTATACAGCACATAGATAAAGGATCACCGAAGATCATGCACACATCTGAGTGCTCACTGCACATCATTGGTGAGTAATCTCTTCTAATTGCCATCTGGTCTGGAGGGTTTGGGGGGATTCTCTGTGACTTTGCGCAGTCCAGAAATACAGGTCCTGTCTCCAAGGCACTGAAAATGTACCTGCACTGGAGCAGAATTTCTAAAGATGGATAAGAACATTCTCAATAGGAAATTCTCATCTCTGAATGAAAAGTACTCAGGTGAAAGTAATCAGAAAACATAGATAATGAGGCAATAATTTGCACAATATTACATCACTCTTGATTTCCACTCTGTCATACTTTATAGTGAAAACCACTTTGCCTGGTTCCTCTTGCCTCCTGGAAGTTTTATGGCCTTTAGGACTCTGGAAAATACACATCTTTATTTGCATCTGATGCACTACTTCTATTAAAGGTAGCAGTAGTTATCTTCACTGGTGTTAAATTAGAATTGAAACATAACAAGATCTCTGCAAACATCCATCTATTCTATGATCATATAAATTGCAGGGAAAAAAAAAAATTGCTCACGTGGAGGAGTAGAAGTTTGTGTTCAGTTAAAGGAAGACTGAAATATCTCTGAAGAAAATATGCATTCATTGATGAGATCCAGCCTGATTTTTTTGCATCAGAGGAAAAGGCATTAAAGCTTTTGATGTGGAAATGGAAGTGAGGCACCAATCTTTTCCTAATATTTTCTATTATTTTTAGCAACTCCTAACATATAATCCCAACGTTTTTCTATTTCAAACTATTCTGTTAGTAACCTTTATCCATATGCCTGTGTTCTGTCTTCCACTGTGATAGTGCTAGTCATTAATAATAACAGCTTCTAACTTCCACTGATGTTTTCAGGCTTCAGCATACTGCTTCAAAACAGAACAGGCCATGTGTTACAACAGCCAAGAACAGAGTACCACGACATCTGATCTTATTTAGCTTTGTGCTACCAGCAAGTGTTCCCTTGATCCACAGATAGAAAACCTAGATTGTTATTTTTGATTCTCCCAGGATCTACTTGACAAGCATTTTCAGTGAAGTTTTACAACTTAGATCAGTTCTGAGTTCAGAAACTCAGAAAGGTGCACTCAGTATCAAGGCCTCCAATTTAAGATATGCTTAGCATCAGCTGTTCAGTTAATTCAAACAGTTAAATCACTTATCATTTTAGCCAACATCTGAGCAACATGTGACAGATATCTCATACTTAAGCACTAAAACTCTCCTACACCTTTTAAGGTTTAACTTTGGAAGACCGTTTTAAACATGTGCTGTTGTGTTTCCTCCAGATGACTTTTTGTTCAATAAACTCCCAAAGGAAGGAGCAGTATAAAACCATATTAAAAAAAAAAAAAAAAAGCTTCAAAATAATCAGAGGTAAAGTAGAAATGCTGAAATGTACCTGTGCTTACATGCTGGTTTTTTATTAGACTCTCATATCATACATGGAGGGTTTTTTGTAGTTTGGCATGTTACTCTTAAAATGGTAATAAGAAAGACTGAGTGCTGTACATGAACGACAGGGCAGTCACACAAAGCTATCTAAATCACTTGGAGACCAACACCATTCAGAAATACTGAAGTGCCTTCCTAATATACAGTTTACACATGTTATTTATATGTCTTACATTAGGACAATATACAGGTAGCATGAAGCTGTGTCAGGGGTGGTTTAGGTTGGCTATTAAGAAAAGGTTCTTCACCCAGAGTGTGTTTGGGCACTGGAACAGGCTCCCCAGGGCAGTGGTCACAGCACCAGGCCTGACAGAGTTCAAGAAGCATTTGGATAACGCTCTCAGGCACATGGTGTGGTTCTTGGGGCTGTCCTGTGCTTACATGCTATGTGTATTGTGTACAGTCAGGATGACTTACATAATAACAGTGAACTCAAATCCTTCTCCAGAAAATAAGAGAAGGCTTCACAATGGAAAACTTTGGTTCTTAAACCATGCAGGGTAGGGGACCATGGTGACAAGCAGCTTAACTGGAAAACCTGTTGCTATAATATGTCTGCAGTGATTCCTCTGGCAGGATCAATAAGCAAAGCAGGTGAGACCAGGGAAACTGTTTCAAAATATGCACTACTTAAAGTGTTGAGAGTGAAACTGATGTCAAAAGAGAGATTTAACCATTTGTGACCTCATTTTAACCTGAAAGAAAAGCTCTCCTACAGTTATCTGATGGCTGAAAAAAAATACAGTACAACTGAAGACATTAAAAAGACAATCTGATTACCTTATAACACAGAAGAATGAGAAGAGTCTTGGCTTTAGAGTCTGGGAACCTGAAATACACATAAAATACTGAATGTAAAAAAGAAAATGCTAATTCAGTGGCAGTCAGCATCTGGAAGCAACTGAGAAGTAAGGCACACTTAAGAAAATAGAACAAAATCAAGTAGGGTGATTAAGCAATTGAGAAAAATATTAATGGCTTGATGGATCTGCTGCCTCTTGAGTTATTTTAATCTGAGCCCATAGCCTTTTTGGAAGACACTCTCTTTAAATAAGAAAGACTTCCTGAAACAGGCTTTTCTTTTAACACAAAATTCAGATATACGTAACCCACACTCTGCATGCAACCAACATCACTTTTCAGTAAATTGAAGTTCCAGAAGCTATAAAACAGAAGTGCCTTGATCAGGGTATATTCCACTATTTCCACTTGCTTACTGTCAATAAAGTTGAAACCCTTAAATCACCTGGATGATGTGGCAAGTTTCACAGCCTTGCCATCCCTATAAAATGCGAAGGAGAGAATAAATACTCCAGACCAGAAGTCTGCCAGCAGTCAGCTAAGCAAGTCAGATGTTGAGGAGAAAGAGGAAGTTTCTTTCCTTTCCTGAGGGACAACTAAATTCTGGTATATAAAAAAGGGGCGCTTTTTCCATTTTGAATGCACATCCATGGACTCTCTTGGGGACTTAAGCGATTAAGCTAAATCCTACTCCCTGTGTGCTAGTATAAAGCAAATAATAGCAACATCATATTTCTTCATTCATCCATATTATGAATTCACTAGGGCAAGGATTAGATCCCGGGTCCTGTACATTGAGTGTCTGTGCAGAAGAGTGAGACTCTCTTAGGCTCATATTTTCATAAGAATCCTTTTCCTCTTCTCCAGTATTTCTCCATATTGTACCTAGTCCTATTGGTGCTAAAATAATGAAATATTGTCAATGAAGTCTTGAGTATGTCTCTGTGGTTTCATTGCTGATTTTGGGGGGATTTTTTTGTTTTAATTTGCTGTATGCCAGCATGTAGTCATCATTATGTCTGCATTGTCTCCTCCTTTTCCATTATAGGCTACTATTTTTACCATGAACTTTCAACCAAACAAATCCTGGTTGAGAATATTATTTAAGAGAGAGTATTGGTTAAATAAATTGATTAAAATCTTCCATTTATCATTCATATTTTATGTTTAAATAATTCTTCCCAATCCTGTTTCACTATTTCTTGCCTGGGAAACTTGACTTTTTAAAGCAACAGATGTATTTTTCCTTGATGACTACCCAATGTCACAAAGTAAAAAACCCTTTAGCTCTAGTCATTTCCACCTAAAAGGCCAAGCTGAGGGAGGCCTACATCAAATGGAATGAATTACTTTATATGCTGCACAATGTTTACTCGCAATACTGACAGAAACCAAGGATATTTCTACTTATGACAGCACTGCACCTCCAGCTTACCCCATCTGAATTCTCTCAGATGATTTCTTTCTCTGCATTTCACAGTTAGATGTTTGTGGTTTTTCCCATACCTACTCAGAAGGCCAAAAGTAGGAAGCACTGTGTCTCATTCCCATTTTTTTCTTAAGCTCTGACTTTCTGAGGTCTCAGAGGATCTAAAGGAGGTGGGAGAGACAGAAGCCCATTGTCTGGCTTACATCCTTGAAACAGGCTGAGGACAAAATGCAGCAAGTCTACATATACACCAAAAGAAAAAGACCAACCATTGACAAAAAAACCCTTGGAACACCCACTGTCTTCCTGAAGAAAATTGTTTAGACTTGCTTCTGCCCAAAAGCCTTAAATAATTGGCAGGAGTTGTCACAAATGTGGTATGTCTGGCTCACGATGCTTTCTGTTTGGTCTATTTCAGCCAACTATAGTCAACCTGAGATAGCACGACTGCACACTGGGGAACTAAAACCCAACAGATACTTGAATCTTTCCTGTTCTTCCAGTGGAGGCTATCCAG
The DNA here is from genome assembly GCF_000695815.1 of Acanthisitta chloris. NCBI lineage: Eukaryota > Metazoa > Chordata > Aves > Passeriformes > Acanthisittidae > Acanthisitta > Acanthisitta chloris. The sequence continues at coordinate 7,538 of NW_008661680.1, read as the reverse complement.
AGCCTAAGGAGATGACTTGGCTAATTTCATATGAAAACATAACGCGCAGGCATACGCCTCACATGGACATCTCACAGGATGCTGTAACAAAGCTGTACAATGTTACTAGCAAGCTGAACATCCCAGTTCCTACAAACACCCTCACTATTAGCTGCTTGCTTCACCTTGGAGAGCATCTGGGAAACCTTGTCTCAGTGCCACTCATAGGTGAGTCTCCATTTGTCCATTCCAATTTTTGCATGGGAAGGAGCAGGACATACTGCAGTAAGCAGATCACAGACAGCAACATAGCCAAGGCATGGAATAAACCCTAAGTAGTAGTAGCAGTTGATTACAAGGGTTGTATGTTCTCCATCCTTGTTTGCCACTGAATTCCCCCTCCTTTCCATGTAGAAAATCTTATTACAGAAAGGAAAGGACACAGAGAAGGAAGACTACTGCTACATAATCCAGAACACAGCCCTATTCATCCCCACCCTAGAAGGTGCTGCAGTATCAACAAAGCAACTTGGATCTCTGGATTAGAGGGCAACCTCTCTCCAGGGGTGATAGCTGTTGAGAGAGGTTGCCACTTCACAGAAACACAGGGCCTTATGCAGTTGAATTTTAAATGCCTCCAGGATAAAGATTCCACAACCTCTCTTCACAAACTGTTCTAGAGTTCGACTACACTGAGAGTAAAAAAAGGTTGGGGTTTTTTTTCTGTTTTAAAGTGCTTGAGTTTCTATTCTTAATCATTCTTTAGAGAGAGGCAGAAAGCTAAACAGAAGAGTCCCTTGAACCATATTTGGCTCACAAACTGCCAAATAGACTGTGCTGAGTTTAAGTGTAAAGGCCATGAAACTTGGACTAGTATTAGAAGCATTCCTGGTGGTTTTCATAACATTTGGCAGAACGTAGTGCACATACTAAAATGACTATTTGGGGATTTTTATTCTCTGAGATTGTGCCTTTTTTCAGACACCTCTTGCAAAAAGAAGATGGGGACCTGAGTTCCAATATGACTTTACTGTTGGATTATCTCAGGGTTCCATATGACTGATCCTTTCTTTAAACTAAAGCAGTATTTTATTTATCTTCTGGAACAAGGAAACATCCTATGACATATTTTTGTTTATAAGGTATAGCACAAGCACATCAAAATAAAGACAATTCCCACTTTGGTCATAAGTTCGTTTGGCTTGCATGTATCTCCTTTCAACAATGTTGAAGATAGAGAGCTGGGTTTCAGCTGACAGGAAATGCAAGCCAAGAGGGAATGGTAACTTTGCAGGAAAGCCTGGCAGAGTAGTACAGACATGCACCTTACTGCTGCAGATGTAAAAGAAGTTTGCCACTTGGTCTGAAAAAGAAGTTCCACACTGAAGTTTTCTTAATAGAAGTTTATTTAAAGGGTTAATTTACCGATGTCAAATATGGTGAACTGCCTCTAATGTCTCTACATTCTATGACTTTTAAATAATATCAAAATACCATCCTGGAGTCTTCTGAGGTTTATACAGCTCTACATGTTGCTCATGAGTGTGGACATGGCTATATTACATATATTAGCTATAATGTGTATCCTCCTCTTTCCTATTCAATTCTTCCTGGCTTTATGAAAGTAGCCACCTGATGGTGGCTAGGAAACCAGAAACTCCACATAAACATAAGTTTTGCTTCGCAGGAACTGAAGCTTTATCAGCTGTTAACCCTACCAACCAAAACCTCAAAAACACAAAAACCAGAAATAAAGGGAAACTCCTTTGCATTCCCTAATACTTTCATATCCCTTACGGCATTTCATTAGTCTTTGACCACCATTTCCAATAGATACCAAACAAGAACACATCTCAGGTTCTTTGAACTTGCACAATAGCACAGAGGAGCATTAGCACAGTAGCTACCTTGTAAACTCTTGTGTTAATTAAGTTGTTACCCAAACCTCAGAAAGAGTGCTTTGCCTTACTATTGTTGAAATGACCATGAAGACCTGCTGCTTTCTTGGAATTTGTCCTCGGAAATGGAAATAAGGCAATGTGGATAATGATTTATTGACACTTAAAGCACTGTAAAAGCAAAGGATACTGAGGGCCTTTACCTAAACTTCTAATTCACATAAGTTTGGGATAGATTGTTTTAGCTAATTGTCACCAAAATAAATCTTTGGTGTATCTTCTCTGTTTTCTTATTCAGAGATACAGGAGGAAGAGAAGGAGCAAGTAAAGATAAATTTCTTTGGCCCAGTTATAGCTGTGGTTGTACTGATCATATTTCTTCTGGGGTTTGTGATATTGAAGAAGAACAGAAATACCTCATCTAACAACCAGGGTAAGCTGTTACTTCTCATTCAGCTCTACTGTCCCTCAAGTCACGAACTTTACCCTTTGTAATCATCCCTTCACCTACTTTCCAGCTGCTGGCAGAAAGTTAGGTTTCACAATGGACTTTAGCTAAAGTTCCTTGACAATTTACTTCCTGCAACAACTTACTCCATCCTGCAGCAAGTCAAAACATCTTTCTCCTGTCTTGCCCTGGGATCCACTTCTCCCTCTATGTGCTCTATGAGACTGTGATGGCACAAGCTTACCACTTTATCCTGTAGTTTCATAATTTTTTTTCTAGGTTTTGGATAGATTAGCCTCCTAAAATCATTGAATGGTATAAATCTGTCCTGTCCACCACCATTTATAAGAAAGGTGGAACTGGATGAGGGATGAAATGACACATGAAGTGCAAGGATATTTGTCATCACAGAGCTAAACAATTGAGGCATTGCTCCACTGGAGGCTGCCCAACACTAGACTGGAAGAATCATCTTGTACTAGGAACAGAATTCTATCTTTGCATTGCATTTCTCCATTTTGTTCCAAGATTAGGTCTCAGCAGCCCAGGGTTTATTTTGCACTGAAAGGAGCCTCATGCTGACATCAGAGCCTATACTTCCTTGTAGCAAGCGGGAAACGCATTCCTCAGTCAGTCCTGTTTCCCTATACCATCAGGAGTCCTGGACCCCACCTCCTTCTTTTTCCAGATTCTAAAATAACTGGACATTTAATATCAACTCTTTTTCAGCTCCTGCTTATCGCATTTCTGTAAATCACATGTTCATCTATTTTAGGTATCAGTCTAACAGTCTAGAAGATATCCAGTTTGAAACTGAAACCATCATCCAGACTGCTGACTGTGAACTACCTTGGCACATAGCAAGGCCTGAGGTTCCATGTTCTTAGAGGCTCTGCCAGAACAAGAACCCTCCCAAGATGCCCTACAGAACAACATGCAACACTTTTGTCTGATGGCTGAAACCTACTGTCCAGTGTTCCTCTGCTTTTATTTTTGCTCCAGAATGGTAGTAAATATGATGCTCTGCCTGTCTGCATGATGACCTTTTGCTGTATCTTTTATTATGCACTGTGACATTGTAGAATCCTGACAGTCAATGCAGAAAGCAGAGCTGCATAGGTTATGAAATGTTTCAGAAACAGAGTTAGGCCATAATCTGTGAATCATAACCATCACTGCAAACACAATCAGAGGTAGACTTATTACTCACAGAATCATAGAATGGCTTGGGTTGGAAGGGACCCTAAAGATCACCTAGTTCCAACCCCCCTGCCTAATCAATAGTCATAAACACTTCTGGCAGAGCCAGTGTGGCTTCATGCCAGTAACTTTCTTGTGAAGCTCCACACCAGAAAGAGGAACTTCAGGGCACTTCCCCACCTTCTGAGAAAAGTCACACAATTCCTATCAGGCATTTGAAACTAGAAATAAACTGAAGGACATAGTTGCTTTAAACATAATTTCTGGTAATCTTAATTTTTAAAAAATGCTGTCCAAGCTTAATATGCCCAGTTAGCACCTCCATGCTTTGTTTCTCTGTACTCTGACCGAATGCTGTACTAGTTGTTCAGGTGCATGCAGGGAGAGAAAATAAAAGTATGAGGTATCATTCATATGTGTATGTATCTAAATTTGCAAAATTAAGCTGAGCAGATAATGAAAAAATATTATATAAGTAGGTCATGTTCCATTTTGTTGACTATGCTCTTCCTTTCTTAATTCTGCTTCAAAACTTGAAGATAGAGCCATCCATACACTACGGTATGTCCAGCCATAGAAAGTAGTTACCTTTCAGAAGAGATTCTTTGTTTCACTCAAAATGCACCATTTTTCCAGTCTTGAATGATCTCTGCACTTTATGTTCTTCAACAGTATTGACGACTTTCACGAGGAAGAACACAGCAGAACTGAGACAAAATTCTTCTGAGGTCTTGATTGTATTTGTAGGTCTGACATTTTCAGAAAGAGCAGGGACATTAGCATCATATTCTCAAGACAAATTTCAGCTCAAATTTGCCATCTGGGGACATAAATTCTCTACAGTTTCTGTTGGGTACAAATACTCTTTTCTGTTAAATAAGGTTGTGAGTTGCCAGATTCCACCTCAGATTTTACTCCATTTTCAAGTCTCTCTCAAGAGACAATGTGCATGTTCTTTTGATTTAGCTAAACTATTTGGGAGTCAGTTTATTAAGCTATTATACCAACATTCTAAATATTTTCATTCAGGTTAATATTGTTCAAATGTTATTAAAAGTTAAGTGCTTTATTTTTATGTAAAAATTTATATATGCTAGCAAACTTATTTAATGACTTATTAAAACATACACCTTTTTGTGTGTTGCTGCTTTTATTCTCCTGCCATTAAAGCAGTATATTAGGGAATACTGATATTTGCTGTTCTCAGGGCGGAAATATTTTCAGAATTATTCCTTGGAAGCAGATGAAATAAAAAGGCATTGCTGCAGTGACCAAGAATGGCACAACTGGAGGTTTCATATATTCATTCGTGGAGCTGGCTACATGTGCACAGCTCCATGTATACATATCGCCTTGATTTATTGACCTATATACCTCAAAGATTAGATACAAAATTCCAGTCTGAAAATTTGCCACAGGTTGTCAAATATATCTCCATTGGGTCACACAATCTTCTCTCACTCTTGATAACATTTGTTTCCTTAAATAATGATCAGATATACTACATCAGATAGACACTCACTAGATTTGTGTTGTCTCTCCTGCTTTTCTTGATACATGCTGTAATTCAGTTCATTTTTTTTCAACATTTTTGCTTCCCATTCAAATCATCCACCTCAAATCCTCACTAACGTTGACACTGTCAGAACAGTAGTTAAACCTTACTTTGCCCCTACCCAAACAACAAGCCTTGAGGGTCTTTTGTCTTCTATATGACTAGATTCAGAGTCATGCATGTACACATATGCTACTCTACTCACAGTCTCAGAACCCTCCTATTAGTCCCCAAATCCTGCTTAACTGGTCAGCTTTATACACTGAGGGGAAAAACATCACTAGTCTTTCATGTTTATTTATAGGAGAAAAGCAATAACCACACACACACACACAGATATCTACATATACATATATACACATATATCCACAATGGGTAAGGAATCTGGAATACTGTGCTAGGGCTCAAGAGTCCTTCTATAACACATTCACTTAGCAAAAAAAAATAATTTTGAACTCTTGGAAATTCAACGGGTTTTGCAACCTGTCTTAGTACCTCTGAGGGAGATTTTCACCCTGACACACTGTTTACTAACACCGTCAGCAGCTCTAAGTGGTGGAAAAAGTGACATGGTGGGTTAGGTTTATCCTTTGACAACTCCCTTCCATCCTTAATTTGTTCCTATCTGGTGAATTTGTTTGTTTCGCCCTTGCCTTCCACCTACTTTAGACTGCCAACCACCTTCTATTACCTGCTCAATTTCTCTACCTCCTCCATTTCTGCTCTTAAAATCAACTCTAATTCCCTCCTGCAGCTAAAGACAGTTAAGGGGCAAAAAGAAGGTGGGCTCCATGGAAAATCTTAGTTTATCTCTGTGTTCAAATGCATTAATCCTCTGCACTAGCAGGTCTAATGAGCACAGCAGCAAGGCACAGGAGAAGCTGATGTGCTGGCATTTTTGTCCTCCGTACAAACACATTCAGATTTCCAGGCTATTGCCTCACACACTTCAGTTTTTAGGTTGGCAGCATGCTTTCAGTCATTTAGTGACTCTATAAACATGGCAAGCAAACGAATGAGCATACACCCACTATGTACCACAGCATGTAACAGCTTCACCTAAAAACACCATTCCTTTATTTTTACGTGGAAAATGATGAATTTCAGAAAATGCTAGCAAAGAAATGGCAAAGGTGTGTTAAGCTAGTACACAATGCCTAAGGTAAAATTCTGTCATAAGACTTAACAGTTGTGATAGATTGCTTCAGGTTCACTGATTAACCAGCACTGAATCACCAAACAGTTGAGACTGAAATGAATGTAGGGAGATTGCCCAGCTCAACTCTCCTGCTCTAGCAGGGTCACCTGGAGCAAGTTGCCCAGGTCCATGTACAGACAGCTTCTGAATATCTCCAGGGAGGGAGACTTCACAACATATCTGGGCAACCTGGTGTGGGGTCAGTCACCCTTCACAGTAAAAAAGGGTTTCATGGTAGGAGGGAGCCTCCTGGGTTTCAGTTTGTGCCTATTGCCTTTAGGTCTGTTACTAGGCCACTGAAAAGAGCCTGACTTTCTATGTTGGGGATACTGTGCAAGATCCACTGTCCAGCTACAGTTGGGAGAGTATCTCAGCTGAGGTTTGATCAGATTGGATTGATTGAAACTGTCAGAATTATGCTGATGGATAACAACAGATCATAGGGCCAGTCATCTTTGTCCAGCTGTATTGGAAAAGATAATTTAAAATAATGAACCAATCAATAACAACTAATTCCTTCTGCTTTAGTTCAACTACAGCTAGAGCTTATACTTAAAAGGCTTAACATCTTTGAAACCATGGGGAAGCAGGTTAGAAGAGCTCAGCAGTGAAAACTATTTTGCAGACCTAAGCCTTTATAGAAATTCAATTAGACCATAAGAAAAGTGGGGTTTTTTTTAATTGGGTCGGTGGTTAAGTCCTTCAATATTGTGTATGCACCCAGAGCAAAACAACTCAGTTACAGGAACAGAGTAGGTTTTATGAAGCAAAACACCAAAATGCTTGATCAGCATAGCACACGGAAACATCAAACCCCAACTTCCCCTAATGTAATGCAAAGCAGCCGTTTGTTCCCAGAACACAGAGTTAGGAACCATGGCACATACTTATCTTCTTAGATCAGTTTTACCACTCCTTAGCTTTCTGTCACTGGCAAAACCTCAGCAGAAGTCTGGATTCAAGGGCATCACATCCCAGGCACTCATCCCTGGGGGAATTTTGGGATGCTGACTGTAGCTGGCCTCTCTAAAACCCAACACGAGCACCCGCAGCGGCCGTACACTACAGAGGGAAAATGTAGTTATGTCTTATAATGACGGTTCCCAGTCAGGCCGCTGGGCTTGGCTCTTTATTTCCTCTTTCTTTTGCTTTGCCCTCCAGACCTGCTGACCTCCCCCCAGCCCAGCCTCCCCCCGCGGCCGCGCTGACCGCCCGGGACCCTCTGGATTCACAGCGCCTTGGTTGGATCGCACATCGCTC
>NW_008661679.1:0-255 GCF_000695815.1 Acanthisitta chloris | reverse complement strand
TCTCCCTCCCTGCCTCTTCGCCCGTGTGTTGTGTGGAGACAGGACTCGCAATTACCACACTCTCGGGGCTCCCTTATTCCTTTTAAACTTTTTTTTAAGCAAGCCCCTCTCGATGGCCGATCCCCGGCCGAGCACGGGCACCTGGGTCTCCTAAAGGCGAGGAGGCGCCGGGGCTTGTTGTTGTTGTCGGCCGCTTTTTTTTTTTTTTTTAAATTGGTTTTTTTTTTTTTTTTGGAAACCTTTTTTTTTTAAAAA
>NW_008661678.1:381-874 GCF_000695815.1 Acanthisitta chloris | reverse complement strand
CGAATCTGGGGCGGGTGGAAAACGCCGACGAAGCGAATTCGGGCGCGGGAGGAAGAGGGGAGAGGGTGTGTGCGGGTGGGTCACGCGTGGAGGAGCCGCAGGGTGTGCAGGAGTGTGCACGAGGGTGCGAGGGCATAGGAGAGTGTGCCAGAGCGTGCGGGCGCATTCTGAGGGTGCCCGAGCCTGCAGGAGTGTTTTTTTTTGCCAGAGCCTGCGGGAACATTCTGAGTGTGCAAGAGCCTGCGGGAGTGTTCCTGAGTGTGCAGGAGCCTCTTGAGGTGTGCACAGCCTGTGTGACACCCCTGAGTGTGCAGAAGGGTGTTCAGGTGTGCACAGCATGTGTGACCCCCTGAGTGTGCAGAAGGGTGTTCAGGTGTGCCCTGGTGTGTGCCCTGACATGTACAGCACACCCTGTGTGTGCACACATGTTTGTTCACCCGTGTGTGTGCAAGCATGGAACAGTGTGTGGCAGTGGGCACAAGCGATCACAGCT
>NW_008661678.1:0-259 GCF_000695815.1 Acanthisitta chloris | reverse complement strand
ATGCCGTTGTGCCAGAGCCATGCCATGACAGCACTGGGCTGGCAGTGCCAGGCTGTGCCAGGACCACGCTGGGCTAAATCAGCCCATGCCAGGACCATACTGGTGCCACACCAGTGTCACACTGGGGCTGTGCCAAGCCATGCCAAGTTGTGCCAGGCCGTGCTGGTGCCCCCCGGTGCCCCCGGGGCCGTGCCAGGCCGTGCTGTGGCAGAGGACGCCTGGGCTGGCGCTTCCTGCCGCAGTGCTGTGTCCCAGTTGT
>NW_008661677.1:0-338 GCF_000695815.1 Acanthisitta chloris | reverse complement strand
GGCAAGGGTAGCCCTATTAAAGGAAGGTAGCTATCTTGGTTTCTAGAGAATTCCATACAAATCCAACAATCTGTCTCATTCAAAATTTGTGCAATATTCTGGATTAGAGACAAGGGTATATTGCGCTCCCAGGGCTTTATCTTTTTAAAAAAGCCCTAAGAAGGTCAGAATATACATCAGTTCCATATCTGCTCAGTGTTTCCATCCGGTTGTTGATGACTTCTTTACTTTGGAGTAGTAGATCCAGGTAGGTCTCTTCTTTATCCGGATCGCAGTAAAAGTCGTGAGGATCACCTGGAAGGGTCCATCCTCTTCTCCTGTAGAGGATCTCCTGTAAA
>NW_008661676.1:0-1518 GCF_000695815.1 Acanthisitta chloris | reverse complement strand
TCGCCGGGGACGAATCAGAGAGGGCACTTGAACATAGATTTTTTTTTAATTAATTATTATTAGCATTATTATTATGATTATTATTCTGAGCCAGGAAACAAACAAACTTGAAATGTAAACTTATTATTTAAGCGACTCGCAGAAACAAAGAGACTGGACCATTACTATGGCAGACTTTGTATTTTTTATCGTCTCTAAACTTTGATCCTGTGAAAATGCGCAAAGTTTGGTGAGAGTGATTTAAAAAAAATCGAGAGAGTTAAAAAAAGACAAAAAATAACCGATCAAAACCCCTTCTCCGTGTGGCTGAAAGTATCGCATTTTTAAAAGAAATACTTATGTGCACCTTGTTTCTTTCCACTTTGCAATGATGTATAAACAAGACATGCTATTTATTTGTTATTCTTTAAATGACCCTTCCATGCCAACAATATTTATCATGTGTTAAGGTCACGGGTCTTATGTGCAGTTACTTTAAATGCTTCTAAAATTCTGTTTATGGATTAACTTAAACTGTGTGCCAAGTGTTTAAAACATTTATTTGCCAACAACGTATAACCAGAAATGTTGATGTATCCGAGCTGCTTAGGTTTATGAAAGGTCATCTGGATTTTAAGTTGCATCATCCCTGTATTTAAATTGAGCTTTAATAAATTGCTTCAGTCCAAAAATTACAGGAAAAGTGTATTCTTAATTGCTCAACCAACTGATTTTTGAAAGGGTATTCTTTGCATTATAACAGGTAATAGGTATTTACTTTTACAAGGCATCAGAGCAATAGCTGCTACAAGAACACTTGCCAAGCCAATGTTTTCCCAGGCGCTGTGTTTTCAAAGGTATAATTTAAACCGCTTTTAATGTGTATGTAAATTATTCTGACTGTGGATGATTATTTAAGTTGAAATACGTTAAAATACTTTAGGCTGATTTACAGAACGCGTGGAATTATCTTTTTTTTGGGGGGGGGTTGTGGGTGGGTTGGATATTTTTAAGGAAAAAATGAGAGATGAAAAGCAAGAAGTAGCTATTTACCCAAAGTGAGCCTTCAGTTTGAGTTTGCATGGCTGGGTGGCTGTCTCTCTGCCATTTGTAAATCAAGATTTTTTTTTTCCTTTCCTTTTTTTTTTTCTTTTCAAAAACGAGTCCTGCTATTTTCCACTACTTGCAGATAATACAAATTCGGACTGTCAGGTTGGATGGCAAAATAGGAGCCATGATGGATCTGTTGGCAGGTCACGGATGTGTAAAGAGTGATATATATTAAATAGGTCAATCAGATTATGACAGCAATGTACGATCGTTTGTATGTGTATCTATGTCGGAAAGAATCTTTATTAAAATATTTTGAACAAACCCTTCTATTATGCTGTGCTTTGTTAAGCATCTATCTCCAGATTTAAGGAGGTGGATGGCGGGGGTGGCTGGTTTCCTTTTCTTTGCCATGCTCTGAATGCGCCCCAGTGCCCACCCGGCACCCCACTGCGGCTCAGGGTGTCCCGGGGAGGGGGGTGGCAAGTT
>NW_008661675.1:4764-38358 GCF_000695815.1 Acanthisitta chloris | reverse complement strand
TCCCCCTCCCCCAGTTATTCCAGAGAAGAAGGCACCAACCAGGAATATAGCTGAAGTCATCAAACAGCAAGAAAGTTCAAAAAAAGCCTTACATAATGGACAGAAAAAGAAAAAAGGCAAAAAAAGCAGAAAACATGAGAACAGCATATTGAAAGAAATTAAAGATTCTCTAAGATCAGTCTCGGACAGAAAATCAGAGGAAGGTTCACGACCCTCCACCCGTCCCTCCACCCCACAAAGGTCTCTCCATGACAACCTTATGGAAGCGATTCGGTCAAGCAGCGTGAAGCAATTAAGGCGGGTAAGTAAGAGACCCTAGTTCAGGAACTGATTGTGGCCCAATGTAGTACAAGCTCAGTTAATTTTAGTACATATATTGAATTTTAAAAAATTCTGAGAAATGTGAGTGTAATAAAGCACTTGGAAGGAGATTTTCCTCTGACTAGGCTTTTCTCAGCACAATGATTTCTGTCCAACTGTGATTTTCACAGAAAGTGGGTTACTTTCCCAGATTCAGTCTTATGACAGGAGATGGTGCATAGATAGCACAGGGCTCTTGGGAGTGTGTGTCTGGTAGGAATTTTGCCATCCAGTCTGTACAGTAAATGTAATGAACACCCTGCCCTCCCCTGTTTCATAGGTGGAGGTACCAGAAGCTCTTCGGTGAAAGCCTGGATGACAGAAGAAGCAGAGCACTGCAGTGGTTGAGGGAAGGCTGCTTGTCCTTCCACTGGTGGTAACATAGACTGTCTAGCAAGCTGCTTCCAAAGTACACTCTTAGATTCAAGCCATTTCTCTTTCCTTTCAAAGAAATAAACGCACTAAATACAAAAATAATGCTTTAAGGATCCATTTGCCTTGTAATCTGTAAATATGGAAATAATTTTCTTTTTTATTTAAGGAGATTTCTATTGAGAAAGTGCTGCTTATTTAGATATTCTTGTCAATATCTGATTGCACATGACTGGACAAGTTCTCCACACTGAGATGTAATAGTTTACCAGCCTGTGATTTCTTTTTTTTTTTCCATGAATTTACAATAAATGTGGTTTGAAGCTTTCAAGCAGATACATAGTCCTGGATTTCTGTGAGTGAAAACCCACCAGATGTTTGCATGAAGTTCATGAGCATTCAGGAAGTCTCCTGGGAAAGAACCTGAGATTTTTGTCAGCTACACCTGAGCCTTTGTGGAAGATACTATCTGAGTCCATATGTTGGTGAAGTTTCATATTGACATCGGAAAAAAACGGTTCATAAGGCTATATACAACTAGAACTAAGCTATGGGCTGTGTCAGTCATTGGTGCTGCATACCAGGTCCTAAACCTTGGTCTGCGATGGGGAAGTAGGAGAGGAACAGAGTTGTAGTTCATGTTGACTTATAGGCTAAAATTTAATGTCAGTATTTTAAGGATGCAGGAGAATTGTTCAGCTGAGATCCATTCAGTACCAGTGCTGTATCTAGGCAGAACTGATCCCAGTGCAGACATCCCGTTGGAGAGAGAAACTTGAAAAGCAGTCTACCATTCAGGTGGAAAAAGCCTTTCCTATGATATCAGTTGAACAACAAGCAGAGTGTGAACTGTCAATATGATACAGTGGAAGCAGAGCCAACATCATTTGGAGATGCATGGCTGGAGGTATCATATCACAGGCGATGGCATGAATAGCCCTTCTTGATGTAGTATGAGACATCTCCCTCTCAGATTAGTTATGGTTCTGGGTGCTTCAGCTAGTGTGAAGGTAGTGATAACATGAAGAAAACTGAGTAGTAACCAAAATGTTGAAAGGCGAGAGCAGAGATATCTTTAGAAGCACAACTAAGTATTAATTAGTTTGCTCATTGCGACAATGAATAACAGAGTAAGTATTTCTTTTACGTAAAACCACATTAAAGCAGTTACTGGTTACCCAACACTGCAGTGGTACTGAAAAACACAGGTAAGCTTGTACCTAGAAATATTAATGAGACAGATTTCCCCAGAGGTAGGAACAAATTACTGGAGGAAAATGAAGCTAATGGAGAGAGCAGTCAGGAATGTTGGTGTCACAGCAACCAAATGGTGAAGCTACCTTTTTGCTTTTGTATTTATTGACTGGACCATACCTAAAGCAAGTTACTAACTGAAACATTTTCCAAAATTTTTCTTCTTGCCTCAGGATGAGAACAGCTCATGAGTACTTCTAGACTCAGTATCCCAGGAAATGTGGTATGTACAATTATCCTTTAGCTGCCTTTTTCATTTCAGAGGCTCCCATAGCATAAAAATCAACCTATGGTCAGTCTCCCATGACCAAATGGAAGCTCAGGCTTGGGGTCTTCTGAGGATGGAAGCAATACTGGAATGCAGACCACAGTCAAGAGTAGACCTGCTGCCGCAGACCTTGTCCCTAGGACCTTTGTGAAGGACAAGAAATATTCTGGGTGTTAAATCAAATGGCAAAAGCAGCCAAGCAGCTGCAAGGGAGAATAAAAGATAGGGAAGGAACTCAAGGAAAGCACAGTGGAGAGGATTTGCTGGTTATGGAACCTCCTGCAGCAGACTCCCTCATGAAGTGTCAGTCCTAGTCCTAGCCAAAGTCTAGTCTGGGCAATTACCTTCTGCCAAATACATTTCACAGTAGTTTCACTTCGAGGCATTTCAAGGCATGGCTCCTATTTGCAGAGTCATGAGGCAGAGCCCCCCGGAACATCTTGTCAAGGTTTTGAAGCCCCACTGAAGGGAAAGCCAGCCCCCTTCCCTCCTCAGATGGATATCAGCCCTGCTGTTGGTGGTGCTGAGCTCCCGCATGGATGTGGCCAAGGAGCAATCCATTTTCCTTTCAAACAGGCAAGCAAGAACCATATGACAAGCATACAAACCCCCTCTTGGAGGTACTGTGCCACCTTCCTGGACCAGATTATGGTTTAGCAGGAGTCAGGAGGTGCCAAGACATATTCCTGCCTTGGCAACAAACACCCCACAACTGTGTGTTTCCCCTGAGGCCCATGTCCTGCCTGTAAGCTCAGTTCACTTTCCATACACTTCTGTTTGGTCACAGGGAGACAAATGGTTTCCTTTGGAGGCCTGACTGCCTCTCATTTGACCTGTAGGGAAGGTGTCCCTGGGTCAGCTCCTGCACACCCAGTGCTATGCCCCATCAGAACTGGACATGGGAGCCCCAGGATGGAGGTATGCTCATTGTTTGGGCTCATAAAGCTCCTGTATTGGGTGGCTATCCATTTTCTTTCACAGATCAGTCAGAGAAACAAACACACCAAAATCTGTCATCCATGACAGGTAGCATGGAACAACTCTGCACCAGTGAGGCCTCACCTCAAATCCTGTGCCCTTCACTACAAGAAAGAGATTGAGTTGCTGGAGGATGTCCAGTGAAGGACAATGAAGATCCAAAAGGGCATGGAGTCTTATGAGGAGCAGTTGAGGGAGCTGAGGTTGTTTAGCCTGGAGAAAAGGAAGCTGAGGGGAGACGTTATTGCTCCCTATAGCTACCTGAAACGATGTTGTAGCCGGGGGGGATTGGTCTCTTCTCCCAAGTAACAAGTGACAGGACAAGAGAAGATAGCCTCAAGTTGCACCAGGGGAGGTTTAGATTTAATATTAAAAAACATTTCTTCACCAAAAAGGTGGTCAAACATTAGAATAGGTTGCCCAGGGTCGTGGTGGAGTCACCATCGCTGGAGGCATTCAAAAAATGTGTAGATGTGATACTTGGAGACATAGTTTAGAGGAGGACCTGGCAGTGCAGGGTTAAGGGTTAGACTCAATGATCTTAGAGGTCTTCTCCAACCTTAGTGATTCTGTGATTCGATAAAGAACTGACTTACCAAAGCATCAGAAATATCAGAGCCTGACTACTACCTCTAATTCCAGTATGTGGCCAGTATGTTTGTGCTTCATCAGCTCATCTGAGATAAGGAACTCATAAAAGTCCCAGACATTTTATTTCCATAGCTTCTGCAAGTTTCCTGCCTCCTGCTGAGTTCCTTGTTGATATTCTGGACACCAGCACACCTTGCTGGGGTTTGGCTGAGGGCAGAGGTGCTGGTCCAATTGCCCAGCAGAGGTGTGTCCTTCCCACTAAATGGAGCAGGTGGCCACAGGTTGCTCCAAGAACTGTTCCTGGGTGCAGGCCCAAGTGAAACAGCATCTGGAAGAGTGTGTACAACTCCAGTAACTAATAGCCAGGAAAAATTGTTTTGAGTTGGAAGAGGGGCAGAAAATGGCTAGGATAATTGGGAAACTGAAGATGCTGTCCTGTGAGAGAGAGAAGAACAGGTGGTGGGATCAGTCTAGCCAAACAAAGGCTCAAAGAGATTTCAGCTCATGTCTATAAATACTGCAAAGGGGAAAGAGCTACAGGACACTGTTGGCAGTTGGGAAAAAAAGGAGACAGAAACTGTGCATGGCTGCATTTGGATCAGAAATTAGAAGAAATTTCCTCACTCTCAGAACAAGAAGGTTATTGGAACAGCCTACCTATTAAAAAAAAAGAATGGGCAAATTCATAAACTTATTGTTAAAAGAAAGCAAGAAACTTATGAAAAGGATAGTATGGTGTGGTGTTTGCAGCAGCAAAAGCCTGAAACTGGAAACACAGAAGCTCTGCCATTTTAAAATTAATGTTCCTAGATGTGATAACTCCACAGGATCTACAACTTAGAATAGTTGTAAAGTTGTTAAAGTCTCCTACAGTGCTTTATTTTCATGGAAAGTCTTTAGAAAAAGACTATCATGTTGAAGCCAAAGTCTTCTACTGGATTTTGTCATAATACAAAATTGATACCAACAGGAAGCAAATACTTTGCTAGAGGGAGCAGACTTTGGTTCACATACTGCTAAGCCCAGCACTATACATGCACTGTCTGGTTCTGACAGATCAACATGCCCAAAACCCTGCACCTGCATTCATTCCTCAGAAGTTAGAGCACAAGTTTACTTGGGCTTACCAGTTCAGTGACTTGATTTTGAGTTCTAAGTTCTTGAAGAGGATAGTGATAATAGTGCCATACACATGAGGAGACATACTGCAACCAAGAAATAAAGCCTTGCTCAGAAATTAAACTGTGTGCTGTATCACTGAGAAGATGCTCTTTAGAAGCACAATGTGATTTGAGGTGGCCCCTTTTAGATAAGTAGCATGAGATAGTTTTCTTTTCAGACACAAAATATCAGCCCACTGACAGTGTTTCAAGTTAGGCACTAAATGAAGTTTCTTATCCAGACTGTGATTTTTGCAGTATTTTGGTAATTTTATTTTATCTGATAGTTCTTTTGCTCTTGGAAGTACATAGAAGTCATGTTTTAAGAGCTGCTACTCAGAAAAGACCTTCGTTCTCTGGGGGAAGAGACGTCAACATCCCATGTCTTGGCTGGGACTTGGACTTTCCAGTCCTTAGCCTCACCCAGAGCTGCTAAGACTTGGAGCCACAAAGGAGGAGGATTCTGGACAAGGGGTGCTGTCACTGCTTGGTAGGCAAAGTGAAGGTGTGACTCTGGACAAAGCAAGTGGGTGACTGGTAAGGGTTGGCTGTAGCAGGATAGCTCCCAGCATGGACTGTTTCCCACCTTGCTTCCCAAGCTCCCCACCTTGCCAGGGCTGTCCTGCAAGGTCAGCATGGGCTCAGGGTCTGTCACAGGTTTGGGTTTGCTGGGCAGATGCAACCTTGTGCTGAGACTGGAAGCTGAAGGAGCAAACTGCAGCTAGTGGGCAGCAGTTGAGGGGCTTTCTTTTTTTTTGTAGATAGTGGAGAAATAGGGCAACTTCATGCACTGGCTGTGGGGTAGCTGGTGTGCCATCAGACCCAGATGTGACTGTTCTGTGTGACAAGGATGGATCAGTCCAAAAGAAAAAGGAAGGTATGAAAAAATTCTGCCCTTGTTGAAAGCAGGGCAACAGCCTGTCTGCCAGCTGTATTTATTTGTCTGTAGCCTTTGACTATTTTCAGCTTCAAATGAATATGAATTTTATAAAGCCTTTTGAATGGAAAAAAAAATATTTTCTACAGAACCACATCGCGGGGAATATTGTCACAGTAAAAATTCTCATTGAGTGCCTGATAAGAGCCCAAACATTTGTCCCAAATCCAAGACTGAGGGTTATGTCCTGGGCTGTGGGGCTGCTATTTGTGTACTCTGGGGTATATTGCTCAATTTCTTATGCCTCTACTTTGCCTTGCAGAAATCAGTATTGATCCACCTCACTGTGCTGCAAGTCTAAGTTCATTCAGACGCAAGTGTACTCCAAGACCCTCAGACATGAAGTGCTATTGGATTTATTATTACTATTTTCATTTTATTTTAATTTTTGCTACCAGGAATGCTTTGACTGTATATAAGTGAATATGACAATTGTCAGTGTATGTCAGTGGTAAGAGAAGCACAGCCCATGACCCAGTGCAGGGAATTTTGTAGAGCAGATGAGGCAAACCATGAGGGTGGGAATCCCAAGGCTGACCTGGCTGTGAAAGAATGCTGTTGAAAGAAAGATGTATGCCATTTCTGTATTTCTGCATTTAGTGACCTAAGAAACAAGCAGATAAGGTACTGAAAGGACAATCGGAAATTCATACGCACCATGAGGAGGATAAATTTGGGCTGATTTGCAAGAGTGGCCTAGGAGACTTTTCACCAGACTTACCAAGTATAGCCTCTATGCATCAGACTATTTTTCTTGTGTGGGATATAGTGGAAGTTTCAATTCTATAGGTTGGAATTAATCAATTAATTCCTTCTGCACCCCAGTATACATTTCTGGTGAGAGCATTCAGTCAATCCATGAAGAACTAGGTATTTCCTGGGCTTTTCTTTCCAGTTTTGTTTTCTGAGAAACATTTGGAGCCATAGCTGCATCTTTGTATCAACATACTCATGAATGTTCTTGAGAGCTGTCAATGAGCCAAAGTTAAAGCAGTGAATTTCGCAGGCACCTGAAGGAAGTGTTTATGTGTACACAGAGTGGGGTCACCCCTGTCACTTGGTCTCAGTTTACTGCTCTTTAAATCAGCGACACATGCACATGTTGCTGTGTTTCACAAACAAGTTGGAAGGCAACAGTGCTCAGATTTCATGTGCTCTTGAACACTTCTGCCAAATTCCAGCTCTTTTGTTTTCCTCTTCACCAAGTGTGCCCTGACCGAGGCAGGACAGTCTCAATTGTGTAGGATGGGCAGGTACAGGCAAACTCTGCCTGTGTTGGGAGTGGTGAAACAGGCACCAGCACCATTCCAGAAGGTGTGGGACTGCATAGGCAAATATTCCTGCCTTTCATCCCGGTTTAGCACACGAGCTTGAGTGTGTCACTAGCCCTTGTTACATGACTTATGTCATCCCATTCCAGGATTATCTTCTGTCTAGCCAGTCATGAGCTAAAATTTTCAGCCTCTGATATAGTGTAAAGTGACCGAAAATAGTTTGAGATCCAATCACTCCACACATCCAAACCATTGGATTTTAGGTGCCACACCAGTTGGTGAAGCTCCAGGACAGTTTTGCAGCTCTGGATGAGCACTGCTGTCCCTTTGCCCCCTTCATGCCTGCCTGTCCGTGCCTTGCTGCCCCCTCTCACATCAAATCTGCAGTCAGGCAGTTCAGGGAGATGAGCCAGCACCAAGAAAAGAAAAAGGAAAGCTAACCAACAAAAGGGAAGACTCTTCTGGTTGGGTTCCCTAGACCTCTCACTGCAGTTTCAGTGCTGTGCTCCTGGTGGGAATCTCTTGCCAGGAACAGAGGGAGGACAGCATTGGGCAGCATGGATTTAGCTTGGATTAAATTGTTCTGGATCTGTACCCTAAGCTCTTTGTGACAACAGAACTACAGATGTTGATAACTGATAGCCCAGCACAGCTGAGCAGCCTGCATTACCCCCCTGTGCCACTGGCTCGGGCTCTGAAATTCCCACAGGTCACATGGAGACCTGAGCTCACAGCTGGGTGTCAGACAATCCTGAGCTCTAATTCCACTCTGCCAGCTCCCTGCTAAGAGGCATGGTGTTACCTCAAGTTTTGTTGGCTTCCTATATCTGTAGAGCATAAAAATTAGCTATAGAAAGCTTTTCCCAAGTGGCCTTTGCTCCAAGAAAAGATCAAACATAATTAAACTGGTCCTTAAAAATACATAATAGATGGAGCTCCTAGTCTCCCTAAACAATATCCATTGGAAAGTCTTATTTAGTGCTTTGTCATCTTCTCAGGTGAAAGGTAAGCCCATTACTTTTTGTATCAACCATGCTGGACCATTCACACTGGAGACTCATCATCTGGCTACCTCAGAGTGGCAGTTTTATCTGTGAGTGACTGTACAGCATGTTAATACTACAACATGCTGTATCTCATTCTGATGCTTCATTATATGCAGGGTGAGCACACCTGTTCAATGATGAGGGTACTGGGGCCTTCAACAGTCATCCACTGGAGAGCTAATAGGGCCCACAGCTCCTTGCCCATGTTAGCTAGCTGTGATCCCACTAAGAGCATGATTTGTTCTGAGGCAGTCAGCTGCAGTGTGCTGCTCTGCAGCTCCTCAGCTATATTCCCCACAGGAGAAGACACGGTGGTGAGTAACTGGGAACATGGGGTCCTTATCACATTTGGGGATCTGCATGACCCAAGGTTGCTCTCCCATTGCTTGCTCTGCCTGTTGGTTTTCTGATATTGTCTCGTCATTGTGTTGACACTAGTGGTGCCACCTGGGATAAAGTGGCAATGGAGTGATAGATGCAGAGGTTCGTTCATCAGAGATGTGCCAATTCATCACTTCCAGGCTGGAATTTGTGATCGGAGTGAGAGAACCAGACTGAACCTCTGTGTCTCCAGTGCTGTTGCTGCGGTGGGACTCATGTGCCTGAGATGGCTCAAAGCAAAGACCTGAACTTCACTTTGTCACTTCAGTGAACATCTGAACACCTGTTTTCCAAATCAGCCTCTTTCTGAGCAGATAAATACTCAGTTCTCTGACCCTCCCTCCCTCCTCCCCCAAACCCAGCAGTAGTCTCATGAGATTTTAAATTTGACTTTTTTATAGGATATTTCCTTTTTTGAAATTCAAGGTTAATGCATCTCTTGGGGAGACTCAGGGGTTCTCTCTCATTTGTTTTTCATTAAGAAGTCTGGAGTGTTCATTATTTCTGTGAATAATGGTGAAACTTCAGTTCTTCAACAAGCCATGGGATGGAGAACCTCTGCAGGGCCCTTCAGGCCTCCTGCTGGGGCTGGGAGAGCTGCAATGATCTGTGAGAAGAATAAAGAAGATTCAAATGTGTCCATCTTGTCCCAGTCTTGCTGTCAGCAAAAGATGCTGCCTGCTGCCCTGAGGTCACAGGAGCTCTCCAGGGCCATTACTGGCACTTAAAAAGCAAGCAGTGGCCTCAAGTAGTTCTTTCCGACACAGAATATCATACTTTAAAAGCAGAACATCTAATTTAGTTGAAACCAGCTGGGAAAGACCTGAAGGCAGATCAGGAGTTGTGTAATTACAGTTAGATTTTAAATGAAATTAGGGATTTTGTCCAGACATGCTGTTGAAGCTGTAGCTCTACTCTGATCTCCTGCCTCTTACACTGGATATACTACAATCCTTTAAAATGCAAACACTGAGCTACCCAGTGCAGGCAGAATTTCCTTCATGGTATCTACACTGCTGCTTGTGAGCAGGACTCACACTGTGGTGCAGGGAGGGAGGCTGCAGTAAAATATGTGAGGGAGTGAGGATGCTACATCCCAGCAAAGGAAGGACATCAACCTGTTGGAGCAAGTCCAGAGGAGGCCACCAAGTTGATTAGAGGGATGGAACACCTCTCCTATGAGGAAAGGCTAGGAGAAGTGGGATTGCTCAGCCTGGAAAAGAGAAGGCTTTGGGGTGGTTTAATTGTGGCCTTCCAGTACCTGAAAGGAGCCTACAAGAAGCTTGAAGAAGGATGTTTTACAAGAACATGTAGTGACAGGATAAGGGCAGATGGCTTCAGACTGAAACAGGGCAGGTTTGGATTAGATAATAGAAAAAAATACTTTCTTGTGAAGGTGATGAGGCACTGGAACAGGTTGCACAGACAAGTTGTTGATGCCCTATCCCTGCAAGTGTTTAAGGTCAGGTTGGATGGAGCTCTGAGCAACCTGGTCTAGTGGAAGGTGTCCCTGGCCATCACAGGGGGGTTGGAACTGAATGATCTTTAAAGTCGTTCCAGCTCAGGCATTTCTGTGATTCTCTCTGCCTTTCCACCAAGCAGGATGTGAGGGATCACTTTGTTGTGAGGCAGAGGTGAGCACCATGCTGCCAATGATCAGACTTCTCACTTGAAGGGATTCCTCACCAGCTTGGCCTCCACGTTGCACAGCACCAAGAGAAGAAGAACTATGGTCAGCTTTTCTTTTTTGCCGTCCATATCTCTTCCCATTCCTCCAATTACCAGTTTCAAAATTATGGAGGAAGCATGTCCCATCACTTGCATTTTCTCCTGCTGCCCCTTCCCTTCATTTCACTGTTTTGCATAGATGCAGCTTGCTTTTTTTCTGTTTGCTTTGGGACATTTGTCTGTTTAATAATTCTCTTGGCGGCAGACTCTGTGATCCAAGTGTTATCAGCTTGGGCTCAGGAGGCTCTAACCGGTGTCAAGCCTTTCCTCACGTCTCTGTGCTGGGGTTCATATTCCCACATCAAAAGACATCCTGCAATCTTTTCTTACCCCTTTAATCCTTATCTGGCATTGCTCAGGTAATGGGAGATGTAACTACATGAGGTAAGGAAAAGCCAAGCCTGACTCTTGAAGACACCCTGAATCAAGGCTCTGTTAAGCTGCTTTTTCCTTCCCACTGGCTCTGAACCAAAACAAAGAATAAGACATATTTTCATCTTAAGACTCACTGCTGATGAAGAATGTACTCTCCTAGCAGACATCACACAGGTTTTTAAATCCTTCAGTGTGTCTTAGGTAAAGGTCCTGTCCTGGTGGTTGTGACACTGAGCCCCTCAAGATTTGAGTCCCACAAGATTTGAATTAAACTTTGCAAGTTTTTTTGGTGTTGTTAATCAGTAGCTATAGTTGAACAGTTATGATTAAGCCATTGCATTGTACACATTGTTTGCTTGGCTGATCTTTTTTTTTTAAGGAAAAGGGAAGACAATCCCAAGACGAATGGGCTGCCTGGATGAGAGCCACCAGGAGTGAAGTCAGCAGAACTGAGCAGTAGCTGTGGGAAAGGTAATTCCAGCAGTGGGAGATCACAACCACCAACTCACTGACCAGAGATCACAACCACCTACTCAAACCAGACCCCAGGCTCAGAGGGAAGAACTGTGCATAAGGCCAATTAGCATGAGATGCAAGAGATGTAACTAGCAAATGGGGTTTGACTACTAAGTAATAAAAAAGTTACACAATCTGTAACCAGTGAATGCTGATGCCTTTGCTAAAATGTATAAATAGTTTTGATGCTCAGGGACCCTTTGTGGGTTACCACTCAGCTCCTCACTTTGCACAAAGTAGAATAAACCCCAGAAATACCCCTCCTCAGTGTGTGACCTGGTGCTGAGCATCGGGCAACAAATCTGAGTTTGGGTCAACAGTTGGAAAGGTGGTAAACAAAAATGAGAGGCTTCTTTGGTACATAAAGGAAAAACTGAAACTTTCACTGTGAATCCAAGTAAATGTTCTTCAGCATTTATTTCTCAAAAGCAAAAAGATCCACGAAACATTTTTAATATTGTTTTCCTGCTGTTCTGTATTCTAACAGTCTTTCTTACAGATTTTATAGGCAAGCAGTTACATAATCACCTGCACCACATATACAACATGTAATTGCAACTTGGAGGAGAAAATAGGTTTGTTCTGTTATTAAAAATTATCTATCAGAACAATTTGATAAATAAAGTGCAGCATGTAGAATCAGCCTGACTTTTTTTTAAAAATGCCTTCTCTGGTATCACAGGATTATGTCCTTTATGCAGCTCCAGCCTTGGGTCAGCCACACAATGACTCCTGTTACAAAAACCAAATGTTTTGCCAGTTTGCAAGAATCACCAAAACGGTAGCAAGAACTTGTGGATCTCTTGATATAACCTTGTACAGACTGATGTCTTTCTGCTTAATAGGGCACTGCCTCAGCTAGCCTAACAAATCCCTTCTCAAGCCTGTAATTCCAGCCTTTGTTTCTGCTCTGTGAATTCTGCCAAACCCTCACGTGCCCCAGAGAGAGAATGGGGCTTTGATCGTACATCGTGTGCAGATTGCTTCAGATGCTCCCCTCTGAGTGTAACCTTATGTTCTGTATTTCAGCTACATGCTTCTCTGAGCTAGCATACACGTCAGAGGAAACAGTGATTAAATGCAGAGACAACCTCATAGCACGTGTCCCCAGCAGGTAGCTATGGCACATGGGAGCTTCTCAATGATCATTATGAAAACTAACCTTACAGGGACTCACTCTGTACAAACCGATAGCTCTGTTCCTGTGGTTGAAGTGTCACACCAATTAAACACATATTCTTCTCTGGGACTGAGACTATTGCTAGGGAAGTACTACTGCCCTGCTGCACTTGCTGCCACAGAGCTCCTACCTGTTTGTTTCCAGCACATCCTGACAGCACACACACGTGTGGAGAGCAACCAACATTACAACGGAGTGAAAAAAATTGGGATTAGGATGTCTATGAGCTTCTGCTCAGCAAGACCTTAGGAAGTTGTGTGGGGCAGAAGCAAAAGTCTTTTCCTGCTTTAATGCAACAAAACAGATGCTGCTAAATTAGCACCCAACTGTCTTCATAGCAATAAAACCGGAGGTCAGATTTAAAGAGCTATGCTTGCCCTTGTGTTTCTTGGAAGACCTCTCTGTCTCTCAGTTGACACTGCAGCTGTTCACTGAAAATGATGCAGAAAGATTAATAAAATCTTAGTTGAGATCTCAAAATATATGGCAAGTCCAACAGTTTTTTTAAGCAAGCATGGATCAAGTTGTTCAGATGAAATAGCTGACACATTTTTGCCCCCTGGCTGTAGTATTTATCAAGTGCAAATAGTAAAAAAAGTAATTTAATAGAGGAAAGTAAATCAATTTGATTTCAGCCATGTCCAATCACAGTTTCTCCTAATGTCCCATGATGATCCAAGAGGCTGGGGAATAGAGTGTGACTGTCATCCAGCAGCAAAAATATTATCACACACTTCAAAGCTATTGGCTGCCTTTCCTCTAACAAAGTCAGAGCTCTAACGTGCACCCTGATGAAAACAGGATGGCCCCTTTCAAACTGAGATGATAGAGACAGGCAGTAAGACGAAACCAGCAGGATCCAGCACACACAGAGCTGCAGTAAATCCAAGCCATAAACAGGATGCCTCCTGGACTAAAATCTTCCAGGGCCCCCATGCTTTCCGAAAGCCATGGCAGCAGCACTGCTCTGGCCTTACAGACATACATAGAACCAGAGAGGCAACAATTCCAGTGATTCTGTTGTGACTTACATCCACAAAACTAATGATCTTCACATCTTCAGGGACTAACGAGCCCGTTGGTGACCGGTGAGCGAGGCAGCCTGGTACATGGCACAGCCATACGATAGGACCACCCACACATAGCTGCTCGTCCCAACGCTGCCTGCCATGACCAGGCACCAGGGCTCGGGTGGCTGTCCCGGCAAGGACTCCCTGTTCAGGATCAGTTAAGCTTCTGACACTGTCAATCACAGTGAAGTGCTCCCCATGGGAGCTGTTGTGAGAGGCTGTGCTGCAAACTTGGCTTGTAAACCAGGGGATTAGCAACTACTCTGTAAGCCCCAAAACTCATGTCTTTCACACAGTATATATTGAAACATTTTTAGTTTAAAACTAAATCCAAGCTGTGGCTGAGTTTCCAGTGGTCTGATCACACAGGAGATATTAAATCCAAAAGCACAGCTTAAGGCAACAATAGAACATGACCAAATATTTGCACACACAGGTAACCAAACCGCTCAGACTAACTGCTCTACAGACATGATTCAGGTGGGTTTGTTTTTCCTTTTTGAGAGCTTTTTTAAGCTACTGATTCTAAAAACAAGGCCTAGTAGAAATAAAGAAGTCTTACCTAATGTTTTGGCTCTGAGAACTGAGGTAACTAAATTTGAACAAAGAAAATGGAATTTAAAAATATTTTAAGTGTCACATGTCTGGACTGCAATACCATGGACCAGATGTATTTATATGTATCACTTTTGATGTGTTGTTACCACCATGACACAAATGAGCAACTGAGGTCCAGGGCAAGACAGATTTGGTTCCAGTTAAAACATCTGCAGCCAAGCGTCAGAAGTGTAGATGTCACCTGCTCAATGTCTACACTCTTATTACAGCCAGTGGAGATAAATTAAGGGTCTGAGGAGTGACTGAGTTGGACAAATATAAGATTCTACTTCGCACTGCATCCCACCCTGATTGCTCACAGAACACATCTGTTTCTGAGGGAACACAGCTAATTCTCTTGAGCACTGAGCCATGGGGACTGACTGCTGCATGGGACACAACCCCCGCAATGTTCTCTATAGGTCTCTGTACCTAGTGCTGAGGTATCCTGTGCAGACAGTCTGCCCCGATGGCCTGGTGACTCTTTGGAGACACCTCCAAGAGATAATCTGTGTGAGGTTACCCAGATGCTTCTACCACACACAGCAGCAGTTTCATTTTGGGCTCTGTCCTGTGGCTAAAAACCTGAATTAGTTTTATGGCAAAGAATGGACAAGATGGGAAATGTTCAGACAGCTCAACTTTTTACTGCCTGTCAGAAGGCACTAGTTCTATCTAGGCAGACAGGGAACATCTGAAGAATGGGCAAAAAGAGGCTTAGTGCTGAAAATGGCTTGAGGGAAAACAGCAGGAAAGAGAGAATCTAGTTTTGTTGGAAAGTCAGGAACCGTGATGATCTGTAATGGAAGATTTCAAGACCAACAGGAAAGCTGCTTTTCATCCAGGAATTATACTGACTCACTTATGAATGGGCAGCACAGAACTTTGACAGGAGCCAGATGGATGCTGAGAACTCATCAATAGTGTCCCCATTTAAAAAATAAACCCAAGAGCAATACCATGTCATGTACTCTTCGCACCTATTTGGATATAGAGGTGTTACTTGGTTTTGTACCAGACAACCCACTATTGGCATGAGCAAAAAACCAATCATGGGCCTGAGCACTGTGAACACAGCTGACAGCAGAGGGGCTTGGTTGCTCTCCAAGCTCTTCTTGTCTCGGAGACAGCAGTTGAGCTTCAGTAACATATTCTCTAAGGATTAGGCACTAAAATCTACTACAGGTGAAAACTTTTAATTCTTGATGTAGGTCCTTGAAAAACAATACTACTAGCTAGCAGATTTCTGCTTTAGCCAGAGGCCTTTCACACACACACACATTACCCTCAGGAGATGAACCACAGAAAACTTAGTTTATATTAACTGAGTCTAGACTGCTTTTTCCATTTCGTTTTGAATTTAAGAATAAAGGAAGATTCTCAACTGACAGCTGAACAGGCATAACTCTGATGCAGGACTATATGCTGAGGGTCCTTTCTTCTCTTGATTATTAAATAAGCACTGTTTTGGGCCAAAAGACTATTCAAACCATAAAAATCCTGTAGTATTATCTATTGAAAAAAAAAGAAAATGTGCCAGCTTCTCAACAATTTGCCAGCCTGTGTTCCTTGTATCCTGAGCATCTGGGAAAGACCCATCTACCAACAAAGTGCTCCAAATCCAGCTCAGCTGCTCCAGCAGTTACTTGGTTTTTGGCATCAACATCCAAGAGAGCCAATTCCTGATTTCGTGTGCCTGCCCATGTGATTTAAGCAAATACTTTGTGTCTGATATATGACACAAGCATTATCGTATTTCTTAAGCTTTAAACATCAGATTGCATTGTGTCCCCCAAGTGGCACATACAAAAATATAATGCTGGTGATGAACTCCAGAGAAGTTTTTCCCCTCGAGTAACCAAACTCAGCAAGATGATTAAGCTTCAGGGAGGAAAAAACACACACATGAAGTAATGGCTTAAGAATTTCACTCCAAAGAGATTCCAAAAACCTTTTAGAGCACAAGCAAAAAGGCCTTTATGTGTGTTTGTTGGTACTGATAGATTAAAAAGCCCCACAATAAATGTAAAATATCAAGCTTCACAATTTCAGGTGTGTATTAAGGTGTTTATGTAGAGTAAGTCCTGCAGGATACACAAAAATGTGTTAAGAGACAGCTGATAAATTCCTGGTCTAACTCATTGTAGCACACTATTCCTGAAAATACTGTAAAATTCAGCATGAAATAAAATTTGTCAGGAAAAACCCCCACTATTTATATTTGGGCAATGATTCTTCTCAACACGTATCTGAACTATTTTCAAATCTGTGATTTCAAACAACTAACAATATCTTTTTTTCAAGCACAAAATAGCAGACATGCCATAGTTTGGCAATCAGAAAAACCAAAAAAGCTCCTCCACAACTGTATAAACATCCTCAAACTTTCAGAGACTATAGAGAGAAGTGTCAGGCTCGTGTCACAGACAGACAGACATTAAACCTCCCCAGCTCACATTCTAATTCATACTATCCCATCCTTCCCTTCTTCTCACAAGAAAACTCCAGGCAGTGAACAAAAACATAGCAACAGGAGTCCTTATTGCAGTGCTAAGGATAACACTGGTCCTTTGAGAAACTGAGGTGTAGTATCTTCTAAGCTTCCCTAAACCATTTTCACTTTTCTATAAATAAAGTTGCTTATCACTGTACTTAAGCTTCAGGAACTTTAATTAGACCAAGAATTCCTCTAATGATTAGATAAAGGCTGTTGAAGTCAACTGTTAACAGTCTTAAAACCAAGAGGATCTTTCCTCCTTTTTCCTCTTCACATGTATCTTACTTGGCAAAGTAACCACTGTCATATAAAACAAAAAAGAAAGAACCTCCTTTCAAAAGCATATTTTAACATTTTGCCTGCTAAGCAGAGAGGAAATAATTACACACCTCAGCACATCCTGTAACAATTCCAACTTTGCCTTGTACTTTGCCTAAAAATGAAAGATGCACTTAACTTCAAAAGAAAGTGTACACCAGGTAACGATTTGAAACGCTGGACTCCTGATGCTTTAGAGGAGTGTCCTGAGCTCAGACTCCACAATACGCAAGACAAAGATTTACATCTGTACAAACCTGGTAAGGTAGAGCATTTGCTTACAAGAGTTAGCTCTTTAGTACTCCCTTCTACAATGTTTATTAATGAACCCGTTTGTTTGACCTTGAAATGTTGCTGGTTTATCGCACTTGCCTGCAGCAGTAGCTGTTTCCAAGGAAGCTGCTTAGCAGCCATGAGATCTGCCAGGAGGACAGGGTGTCACATTCTTACTCATTGTGTTTACTCAATAGCACAATCCAACTTTCCAGAGACATGAAACTGCTGCGATTTGACAGCGGCTATTTACTGCTTTGTGAACTTGGCTGAGTGACCCAAGTTACTTTTAAAGTGTGTAATCAATCTGCAGATCTATTTTAAAACCTGTGCCACAATTAGCACTTAAAAACCACACAGTTTTACGCTAGTTGGGTCAAATTAATTTTATTATGCTCTATGATGAATTGCCACCAGTGCAACATCCTATTCACTGTACATTTCAAAAATTCACATACTAAAAATTTCAGTTCAATAAATGGAAAACTGAATGATTGAGAAGTTCTTACGGATTTCATACGTACAAGTGGCTAGCTGATATTGTCTATGCACATAGAGTGTTGAGATACAAAAGCCTCATGCTAGTTTGTTAATTGCTAAGGCTATCTGGACAGTCATTTAACCAGAATATATAAGAGAGGCCTTCATTACAATGTTTAGCAACAATGCACCAGTATCATGAAGTGCTATCATCTGCTCGGAGTGCAAGTGGCAGAGTGCTGAAGCATGCAGTTATGACTAACTTAACTGCAGTCGCAGTCTTTATGCCTGAAATTTATCAGGAACAAACACTAAAGTAAATATTAACGTGGACACCACAGAACGTGAGTGTACTTTTTTAATGAAGAAATAGAAAAACCAAAAGCTTTCTTTGGCCAATATCTACAAATCAAAGTTTTACTTAATAACATAACTTCAGAGCTCCCACTTGGAGTAAAGTTTGATTAATGAACTGTGATGTCTAACAATTAACTACATTACAGAAATTCCAATTCCGGGAACATAACAGCTAAACATATCTTGTAAGTAGCATGTTAGGAAAACTTCTAGGCCTCATCTGCTTAATTTTAAGATGCTCTATATGCAGTAAGAATAAGGGAGCAGTGCCAGAAGTTATGTGAAAGCCATACAAATATTTTCCTTATACACAAGTTGTTAACTCCACTGCCATTAGCTACCCCAGGCTGCACTTGCACTTGATCCAAAGCTCAAGCCAT
Organism: Acanthisitta chloris; assembly: GCF_000695815.1. Taxonomy (NCBI): domain Eukaryota; kingdom Metazoa; phylum Chordata; class Aves; order Passeriformes; family Acanthisittidae; genus Acanthisitta; species Acanthisitta chloris. Next base: position 19,966 of record NW_008661675.1, on the reverse strand, counting down.
TACAGCAGCAAAGCTAGTAGGAAGTGTTTCCAGCAGCAGAGGCCAATGCAAAAGTTACCACAAGGAAGTGAGACCACTTGGCAATATTTGTTTCCTCAAGTTATGTGCTTAAATTACTCTTGGAAGGAAGTTAGCATCCTCTGAATAATTTAACTACAGCCTTACCTCTCCCACTACTTCTCAGCAACTTTCCTTTCTTCTCATACGACTAAATTAATTGGCTAAAGACTAGGTTATAACTGGGTTAGAAATCCAAGCCATATTATACAGGTCCAGCCTGTCAAGATCAGGTCAACACTGGGTTTCAGTCAATACAATTCTGATAACTTAAATTTCGTTTGATACCCTGACTACAGTCAAAGACCCAGACACTATGCATTAACTACGCTCCAAATATGACTGACTTAACTAAACATTCTGTGTCAGATAATGTGATTTTAAAAAAGATTTTCTACCTGAAAATTACAGTAAGTACAGTAATTAATGCTGCAGATATTAAATACCCACATAGCATAGATTAGTATTTTATAATAGGCAGATGTGCCAATGTTTACTGCACTACAAAGTACAACTTAGATAAATGTGCAAGCTGTGAAATGAGAATCCTGTTTGCTGCCCACTTCGTCAAATACTATTCATGTGAATCAGATTCTTGATCTTCAACACAACCCTTGGTCTTAAAGCCAACATATGAAGACAGTATACTGCCATAAAGTTCAGTACTTATTTGAAGTGTATAATTCTGAGCTAATGACTTTCCAACCTAATGGATGTAGGATTGGTGTTTCAGCATTTGTTGTGTACCAGAACGCAAAGACTGCAAAGTATTACCACTTGTGTTTATTAGTACACCAATGTCCTACAAATTTTAAAAAGTAATTAAACACTATTGAAGCAAGCCTTAAATGCAGCCCTTCAGCCTGAAAACCACAAAAAAATTGATGTAAAAAATAAATCAAGCTGTAGCAATTGCCAGCCTCCAGCACAGCCCCCAGTAATTTACACTTCTTCATTCTGAAAGTAAGACCTGGGGAGAAAGAAAAAAAACCCCAAGAAACAAATTAAAAGATTGAACTTGTCTGCATCAAAGTTGCCTTTACCACTGTTGACAATGTAAAGCCACTCCTAATTGAAGAATTTAATTAGTGTTGCTGTCCGATAGCAGTCAGTGCTGCTGCAGTTAGGGCAAGGTATTTGTCACAACTAGCTGTGCATTTCTGTAGTGCTTTTGTGTTATGTAAAGCATACTGCTAAGACTTGAACTACAGTGTTGTGATGTATTTGAAACCATGCAATAGTATAAACCAGCCTCAACATTCATATAGCATTGCATCTGAAATGAAGGGGCTAAATAAACTAAGAGCTGCATCACTTAAAGAACATAGTGCTATACTAGGTTTTTAATAAGAAAATTTAGATACAGAAAAAGTAGGGTATGAAAATAGTGTTTTCCTTCTTGCATTATAACTAAATTACATTAAGGTTTTTGTCAGTCTCACATATTACATTTAAACTCCCTTATTGATGGAATGGAAAGTATTCACATGTACATGGTCATCCAGGTGTAAACTTGCACATATTAACAGGGAGTAGCTTTGTAGAGGATTATGACAAACCTTTACAGATTAAATGAGGTATTGCACAGATTAATAAAAAAAGCAAAAGGCAACAAAAATATACAGCAAATTGGTAGAACATTTACATGGTAATTTTACAGAATCCATAGACAGAAAGTAGTGTTTAGTATATCATTCACCTTAAAAAATATATATATAATAATATATGATCAATCATCCCATTCATCATCATCCTCAAAGTCTTCTTCATCATCTTCATCCTCATCTTCATCTGCAAGACAACAAAAGCAAGTCACTTGCAGGCATCAAATTAACATAGCAGAAGTGTTACTGATTTCTCTGGAGGCTTTCTGAAAACAGAACAATCAGTTCAAGGTTGTCACAACAAAACATTTGGCAATACTTCATTTAAGATTGCTTGACAAGACATTCAGTTTAGATAGTTACTGGCTGAAAGTGAAATCTAATTTGTTTCTTTTCTCACTCCTTTCCTCAGGTAGGAAAAAGGTATCTTGTTTTCTGCTAGGAGAAAAAGAATCAGAAGCTCTCATTTAACAGTTACTACTTATTACTCTTTCCTGGGGAATGTGAGAGTGGCCAGCTTGTTCCAGACTGGGTTTTAAACTTCAAGGACAGATTAATTTCTGAAATTTAAGAACTGCTTCCCCAGGTTTACTGCATAATGGGATTTCTGTCTACTGTACAAGTAGCTAAAAAAAAAATAAATTTTGTGAGCTAAAGACCATTGTGGATACTGGATATTCCAAGCTGCCTAATGCATATCAACTACAAAATCGTTTATTAACTTTATTCAGCCTTCCACTTCCTTTATATGTATCTTACTTTAAAAATTGTAGCCTGTTAAAATTCAACTACTTATTTGTTAGGCAAGAACATTTCCTTCCCTAGGAAAACACCATGTTTAGCTCCCTTCTGGTATTTATGTAAAGTACTGAAATTGGAGATTACTAAACAGGGCAGCAAATCAACAAACTATACTGCACATGATCAAATGCTCTGCAGATCTGGTATCAAGGCAAGCTCTGGAAGAAAACTGTATCAAAGCCTAGACAGAAGAGATGTACCATACCCAAATAGCTGCACTGCAGCTACTGAATTGAATTTATTACTAGTTGGTATTTGAGAAATGCAAATCCTCTTGCAGCCTTATTTTTTCCAAGCACTTAAGTGTGGAAAGTTGATTCAAGACTGGTAGGGATTAGTCCAGTAACACTGGTTATGCAATTCTTGTCCCGCAGATGGCAGCCAAAGCACACTGGAGCCACAGCGCAAGAGTGTGAATCTTTCCAGACACCAAAGTTCTCACAAACAGTGTTAAAAAGCTTCCTTTCAAAATATTCTGACAACTTATTTCATCATACAGCTAGTGGATAAAATTAAGTTGCAAAAGAAAAAAAAATCTTTGTAAGATATTAACCTTGATTAGTAACTTTTAATTCAGGATTACTGCAAATTACTACACCCCAGTAAGCCAAAAGCAGCATGAAGTAACCACTCAGCCCATCACCAGGGGTCTGCTGAGAGCATTCTGTACTGGACTATATGCTGCAATCCATGCTTTTCTCCAATAATATTTTATGATGAAGTGTTAACTCTTGAAAACCTCACACTGTGAGGTCATAAAAATTCCATCAGACACACCTGAAGAATGAATGGCTTTGCTCCTTTTCTGCATAACTTCCATTAACGCACCCACAATTCCTGAGGTGGGTGCAGGTGTCGGTGGTGCACTCTCCTGACCATCAGATACCTTGGAAAAAAGGTTACAGTAGAAAGGTGCAATTAACCAAACAGAGCCTGTGTATTCTGAGACAAACTTCCTTATAAGATTAATGAGTTTGTTTTCTGCCAGAACAAAGAGTGAAACAGCTTGAGCTAACGGAACAAACTGCAAAGTTTTTATTTATAAAACACCAGCTTTTCCCTTTTTGCCATATAACACAACTGTAGTTAGCCATAATACTCACAGGTTAAATATTTCAGCTGTGACTATCATGATATGAGTTCTCAGCTACAGGAAAGCTTCTTCATATGGTTCTAACAGGCATGACTTGTGTGGCTATATAATCATTATTTATTTCATCTTTGGTATATACCACAAAATATTTTTTCTTGATTGGGTTTGTTAACTAAGACTGCTTTGGGCTGATAATCCCTTCTGCAAGTAATTTACTTTGATACTGCATACCTCTAATGGCAAGTAAGTATTAACACACCCTCACACTTTTTACATCAGAAGCCTCAAGTGCAGAAGACTGGCAAAAAAAAAAAAAGTTCCTACAGGAAAAATTAAGTTTAAGATATTCAGTGACATTAGTAAGAAACAGTCATGGTAATAGCCAGAGCTGCAGCAGGAACAGCAGAGGCATCCCTCATGGGCAGCACTTTTCCAGACACCTTACCACTCTCAACATTTGCAGAGCATGAGTCCATTCTAAGATGGAAATGAACATATAAACAAATAAATCTACTGTTTGCCTTCCACTGCCATTACTCAAACTCATCCCCTGCAGTTGTTTAGCTGATTTTACTGAAGTAAAATAATTTTTGCAAAAGTTCTTTATAGCCATTATACTGTGGCATCATCACTGTAGGATTTATGCTTAAAGTTTTACTCGAAAGTGAGAAATGAGTTTGAAACAAGGATAATTTCATGCATCAATACTCATCTGTAGCAAATGAAAGTTCTCTGCATTTTCTCAGCACTGCTGTTTAAGTCATCACTTCAAAAACTCTAAAACTTATGATCCAACCCAAAACAGAGCCCCAATTTACTGTTCACTCTGCAGTAGTGCAGCCATTTGCAAGTCCCAAGGGGACCTGGATGAGAAACAGCTTTTACTCACAGATTTCAGCTGTATACCCTGTCGTATCTGGTCTAGCAGTGCATCTCTTCCTGAGCAGGACACTGGTCGACTGTTCTGTTCTACCTTCTTTAACTGAGCTCCTTCTCTGATTTGATCCAAGAGCGCTGCTTTGTTTCCCGCAGGAACTGGAAGCTGGTGATCAACCTCTGAAGGAAGGCCTGGTGGTGGAGGAGGACCAGGAGGGGGTGGAGGAGGCGGAGGGGGCGGAGGAACAGATGAGCCACTTGCTGGTGGTGGTGGAGGAGGAGGGGGGCCAGACGGTGCAGCTGTAGAATGCACTGGTGGTGGTGGAGGATACATGCGGTTTGGAGGAGGTGGGGGCACTGTTGCACCAGGTCTAGATGGAGGAGGGGGTGGAGGTGCTGCTGTGGGAGCTCTCGAAGGAGGCGGAGGTGGTGCCCCTCGGCCCCTGGCAGGGGGAGGAGGAGGGCCCGAGCTGTGGGGAGGTGGTGGTGGAGGAGGAGGGGGTCCTCCTCTGCACGGCGGTGGCGGAGGTGGAGCTGAAATGAAACAAAAAAACTTTGAATTACCTGTTACTCAATAGCTGTAAGTCCTTCAGAGACTAGCAGAAAAAGAAAACAGGCTGTGCCTTGCCTTTTGCAAGGATCTCTGTGACTGTGCAAATTTTACCAATTCTGGATTAAATTAAATATAGTGGAGTATAAGCTATGCTCATATGACACAAACCAAGCTCAATGTAGCCTCTAAGTCTACTGTGCATTTTGTAAATCTAAAGATTCGAACTATGCGGGAAGTAAGTGCAACACAAAGACTGATTAAAATTCAAAAGAATCCTGTAAAATTTTGCTGAGCTAGGGTAGAAGGAAAGAGAAAGAACTTTTAGGAAATACACTTAATGTGAAATACAGAATTTCCACTTTATAATCTATCCATTATTTTATTAGGTAATTACAGAAGCAAGTATTTTTTTAAACAGAATTTTCTAGTAACAAGAAAACCTACTGATGCATTACAATGCAGCATAAACTGGCTCTTAGTTCCTTTTACTGAAAATTACTTCCAACAATATCTTTATGGCAGGGACCATAGAAAGGAAACAACTTCAGGGCTACGTGCAGCATTGTTTCTCTGTGAAGTGGCCTTGAAGTGTACTTGCTCTCCTAATGGCATTTGAAATAGCACCATTTCACTTCCTCTTCCATTAAGCATCTAATGGTTTATGGTACTTTAGGTTATGTGGTTGCATGTAGCTACTTAATAATCCAGGTGCCATCATCAATATAACTAAGACAATTCACACTTGATTTCATATGCTTTTATAAGGAAAAAGCCACTATACTCAAGAAGATACTTCTTCAGCTCTTCTATTACCTTCTTGATGTTATCTGCAGAGAAAGCAGGCTGCCTGCATTGGAACAGAGAGGTGACATCCCTAAAAATGGGATTCTGAGGAAGAAGACACCAGTGCCTCGGTGTCTCCTTCCCTGCTTATCTTAGAGAAAGATACTTCTCCTAAAATCAAGCATTATGTTCTTAAGTTCCACAAACTGCTCTGTTTATTTTCCATCCCTTCACAAGAACAACATGGGGAGAATCTCCTCTGAAACTTCCTCTATTTTCCAAGAGACATACTGCCAACGTTCTCGACTGAAAAATCCCAGAGCTTTTTGGCTGCCACGGCTGTAGTTTCCTGTCGGGCCACTGGAGGCCACTATGTACCGCATGCAACTCAGCTCAGCAGGCACTACAGAGTTGGGGTTCTGGTATTGCTGAGAAGATATTCAACATGGTCGTGCTCCAGAGTCTGTATTCCCTGTAGATTTCGAACACAAGGTTTAAGTTTTCCTGCTGGGAAGGTGTTTATTTGCATCACATCTAGAGAGAGATGCCACATCCAATCTATGGAAGCAGCATTCAGCCTGTCTGCACTCAACAGAACTGAAATGAAGGAAGAGCAGCAAGGAGGGAACACCATTACCTCATCCTCTCTCCCTTCCCCCCCAAACAGATGGTACAAGCAAGGCAAGAAAATAATTTAGATTTTTTTATAAATGCACATTAATTTGAACGCTGCTAAAAAAAATTTGTACAATCTTTTTATTGATGGAATTGTCACCAAAAAACCCCAATGAGTAGTACCAAAACTAGGGAAACAGCAGGGAAAACAGGTAACTAACTTCCACCTGAGGAGAACAATGTGCCTGCAGCTCTCTAGTCAGCATCCTAGCACAGTGAACATGTAAGCACAGAAATTCTTGCAATAAGCACAGAAAAATGTGTTTCAGTTGAGAAAGAACACTTCAAACAGCAGTCAAGCCTACACATCAAATAACATAACTGTGGATAAACCCACTGAAATACTGAAATATTTTATCTACCTCTATCAAAAAGCACAGAGGTAGATTATTATCATGCATATTAAAGATTAGGCAGTTTTTCTTTTAATTGCATACATGCAAGTGGCTATAATGTGAAGTTAACACATGTATAATAGAAAAATAGGTGTTTAAAAAATATTTTCAGCTAGTCATAAGACTCCAAGGAAGTCTTCTCAATCCAATTTTATGGTTAGCAGTCTGAGATCAACAACTCTGTTAACATTTAAACAGAGTTAAGATTATGTAAAGAAGCTGACAGATTTCTTACTGAAAAAAAATATCGTAATTCAAGTTTTGCTTGCAATTTAACTAAGAAGTTTGACTATAACTTTTAGTATTGCAGTCATACAGATGCAGACTAAGGTTTCTTATCTAGGAAAGAAATCACACAGCAGCATGAATACTTCGAAGCATGTGCTTAGGTGCCAACTCAAATACATACCACTCCACCGTGGGGGACCTAAAGAATAAATGTAACAAGTCATTGTACCCTCAATCTGTACCTCTTCAGTCACTAGAACAATTCCCTCACTAGTTTCTCACTGCATTTATATCACATTTATCTTGAGAAGTGTTCTAAGCCAATTTTTGAAAGTTTGACTTTACCAGTGTGGTTTTCAGACTGACTTGCTGTGTTCTGCTAGGTAATTCATCAGCTGAGATCACATTTAAAGGTTAGGCAGGAAGCAGCTTATTTGAGAATTTTCTTACAGCAGAATCATGCTCAAAACTAGGATTTTTAACTTTAAATTAGAAAAAAACAATTAAAAAATAGAGAATTTGCATGTCTCTAGCTGTTGCAAGGCTCACTCCATAGTGCTACCAGGGCAAATGGGCACCATACATACCTGTCAGCCATGAACTACCACTATAGCTGACAACTGCATAAAGGCTTCCAAGACTTTATTTATGAGATTGAGATTATAAATAAATACATAATGTACACAGTTTGAAAAATTTGTATCAAACATACTGTGTAGCTCTGGAGTCAGACTAAGTTTTACTGGAAATGACTTAACTGACATTTTCACATAGTGTATAGCATACTGAAACATGAAATCCAGTGCAACTGCAGTGACGTAAGTCCAGAGAAGAGAATCAAAAATTGCCCATTGTCAACAGTTTCTATGCTAACCCTTAAGACAAAAAATGCCCTGCTAACTTTTATGTGGAAATAAAAGGAATCCCACCTTGTCTGCGCAGTTCATTTTTAACAGCTTCCACACCTCCTGTTTTTTCAATGAAATCATATATGACCTTTGAAGTTTCTTTGTCTTTTAGTTGAGCCTCTGAAATTCCACACAGATCAAACAGATTTTTCAGTTCTGGGTCTAAGTTGTTCACCTGCAAGTCAGATACATTAGTTTTAAGCAGCTTAAAATGTAAAGATGTTTTCTAAAATATCGTTTGTATTGGGAAAAAACCACCCATAAACCATATAGTTAAAAGGAGTAGCAAAGCCAAATACATGTCTCTTGGTTGTCTTTTCAAGTCAGAAAGTACTATTTTAGGAAAGGTAAGTACCCAGGACAAGAACAAAAGTTTTGAACCTTTTCCCCCTCAGTCCCAGATCCCTCCTACTCCCTTCTACTCCAACATCGCATTATAAAATCATAATTTGTAACTATTTCGATGTACACTGAACTTTTCATTTAATGACAATCTTTATAACTGACATTAAAAAGCCTCTAAAGTTTTAATCATTCAGTGTCTTGAATAACTAAGTTACTTACATCAAAACCTGTGTTTGGATCCCAACCAACATGTCCAATGTGTCTAAAAGAGCAGAAAAAGTCCATTTAATCAACATAAAAAGGACGCTGTTAACTAAAACAACAGGACACCAAGATAACTGGAGATTACTACCAGTTTCTACATCCAGTCTCATTAAAACATTAAGCAATTCTTACTTCTCAGTGCCCCACTTCCTTTACTCCCACTTTTTGCCAAGACTACCTAGCAGACAATCCATTTCTCCCCTTAAGTGACCCATCTGTAGAAAAACATGAAGGCTCCATGCGACTGTGGTGCATGCAGATAATAATGGAAGGACTGCACAGAGATTAAGGAGGAGTCCAGCCCTTTTATAGCAACTGGACTTTGAGCTATTGCCAAAGTCTTCAGTGTCATGCAGCTGGAAAACCTTCTCCCTGTCATCACTGTGTGTTCTCTTATCGCCCTTCTCCCATTCACTTCTTTCAAAGAAGTCAGGACTGTTTCCAGTTGCCATCTTCCTAAGCTGCTTCTGTACTACTAAAGTACTGTTTGATGTGATGCTATAACCAGCTAAAAAGGCAGAAAAGTTTTGTGTCCCTCCAAGCTCCTTCATTGCTACTCCTATTGGGTATGGAAGACAGGACCATGTTGTTACCAACACTCCATGTTTCTTTTTGCCTATGGTCAGTTCTAGAAACTCAATGCAGTCTTCAGGAAGTCCAACTTAAAGAATTCTAAAAAGTACAAGGTGAGCTGTTAGCAGCCAACACTGTTAGGCTAAGCTTGCCAAATTAAAGGGTGTTTTGCTGCCTTTATACAGTGCCTAGCACAACAGACCTTGTATTCTTGCTTGGGTCTTTTAGTACCAACAGAACAAGTTTTCTTGGCCTTGGTATAACTATGATTAGTTACCTACTTACTTTGAGGGGCAAGAAAAAAGTAAAAGTGGTTTAAAGTGACATTATGCTATGAAAAAGGCAAAAAAGCAAAGTCCCCTGCTTTGCCGAAATATTTAAATGCCTTTAACTACCAAAATATGGGATGATTTATTGATTACAGAATCCTGGATTCTAAGCTACAGCTTGCTTCACATAAATTAGACATACATTTCCTAACACATAGGCTCATATCCAATTGTAATGTAATGTATTCACTAGCATATATAAACTCACATTAGTTTACCACTAATACAATCATATCCATGTATTTGTACATATCTGTGCAACTTGGGATGCTTTTTTCAGAGGTTGTAAGCATTCAGAGCTTAGTGCACTTAATCGTTACTAAAGGTTACATGATGCAGTTTGAGCATTATTTCTCATTTATTTTTCATCCCTCCAAGTAAAATAGTTTACTTGTACACACTGACTGTAAGACATTTGTTTTCAGAGGTCTTTTCCATGCAAATGCATACTTACCAGACAATTACAACTCTTATGTTACTTAGAAGAATACACACAGCAGTAAATTATATTAATGTTAAGTACAGTTTGATTATTGTTCCTCAAAACTCAAAAGTCCACATCTAACAGAAGGCATTAAAAATTTCATCTAGTGATTGCAACTTTCATCTGGCATAAGCAATGACAGTGTTGGCCTTCACCAGTATCACAGTCCAAGTTATATACAAGTTATCCTACTGGCATGTTTGCCTATCAGTACTAAATGCCTGTTTCCACATGTTTGTACAAAACCAGCAATTAACGTATCTTACATAGTAAGATGACACATAGCTGCACTCTACAGGAAACTTAAATAGACATGAGGCCAAACAAAACAGATTTTCATTTGACTTCTTTTGCAAAGGTTCACCATTTACAATTTAATGTTACATTTAATGATACTGGAATGTAGCTTTTGTTTGAACTTCATTAAAAATTTTATCATCTTACTCTCAGCTTTTCTAGGTCAGAACCTGACAGACACCATAAACAAAGTCTCAAAGGCATTTTATATTTATGCTGCTGTACACCCCGTCCACAAATTCTGATCAGAGCTAAGGCACACTAATGCAAACCATTATTTCCAATTTTGTCCACGCATGCTGAAGTCTGCATCACTAGAGCCATCACAGTGACCAGCTACTCTCTTCAACTTTTCTTTGTTTCACTCTTCTTTTTCTGTATTTTTTTTTAAAGTGACACTAATAGATGCAGCACTTCACTGACACTCAGATGAGCAACAACACAGTTGATGCCTGAATTATCTAAGTACAGGTTAGTTAGGGAAACACTTTTGCCCACCTCTCCTTGTACATTCTGTCCACTATCCCATTATACAGAGCACACTCAAAATGCTGCACAGTAACATTACTGTAACTGGTAATGGCAGCATTACTTTTATGGAGTTTTATTCGGGGAAAGCACATCAGTGCAAGTGATACAACATAATGGTTCAAACAAACAAGATATTCACTTGGCATGTGAACCTCACATTGGTTGTCTAATGCTTCACAGAAATTGATCTTTCCTGTAACTAACTCAAGCTCTTTAAGTTCCTGTTGCTTTAGCAAATAAAGGTACATATATATGAAAGGGTAAAAAATTATAATAGCAATTATTGGTCAGGAAAACAATAGTTAATTCAGTAAAGTGACCAAAACCAAGTTTCATGAAAGTGAACCTTAACGTGATACATCATACTAATCTAAAAGATTAAAGATACATAAGAAATGACATTAGGAAAAATCCAACCCATTCCTGAAAGGTGCATACATGTATGTTGTACTTTCATCACAAGATATCCCCACACACATTAAGTTTGCAAACAGAAATCCAAAGATAAAAATATGGCAAAATTATTTCTGCTGTTACTGCAAGTCAAGGCCCACATGTGTATTCTGCATTACAAAGCACAGCTAAGCTGTAAGAATAACAGTATTCATGAGCTGACCAGTGAGGCGGAATGTGAGTCCCCACTGAGCTGACAACTTCGCTAAGGCATCTCTATACAGCTAAATTGTTTTCCAAGCTATTTTCAGATAGCAAGTTGCTTTTTGTTTACAGCTGCAGTGAACTCCTCACCTGTGTATAAAGCTAACTTGCTTTTAAATCCCACGGCACTTCAGCTAACATTTGCTGTAGTTCAGGTTACACAGTACAGCCACACTTTCAAGGCAAATGCCTAGAGCATTTGCAAGTGTAATTGACACAAAAAAACCCCTACCAACCACCAAACACCAACAAGAAACAACAAAACTCACACCCATCAAAAGCCAAACCCAAGCTCAAAAAAGTACTTACTGGAAATTAGATGGTGTTCCTATATCTGCCTTTGTCAATCTTCTCTTTTTAGTTTTTCCTTTCTTCTTTTCTTTGGTATATGAAATATTGTTGACTTGCGGAGTATAAAACCTGCTAGTTGTAATTTCTGGGTTTTTGATATCAACTGTTGCCATTGGTAGATTTGGGCCTGTGAAAGTAAAGTACAGGATTTTTACTACTGTGTTTCCACAAAGCCATATTTAATCTATGAACTTTGGGTGTTTTGGGGGGTTTTTTGGGGCGTTGTAGAATACTTGTACTTTAGCCACAGCTCTACATGTCACATGCATCCAGTCGGGTTCTGGATGTCAGATGCATAAACTAAGTTATTTGATAAAGAAAAAAAGAACAATGCTAGAGCACACCCACAGAAAACTTTTCAAAACCTGCATTTGTGTTTTTGGCAGGTGCATAGAACACAGAATGAGACACATCAAGATACAACATCGCTAGTGTCCTAGACAAGATCAAAGAAATGACTGCGATAAACACTAACACTCAGCACCCAGCAAGGTCATTTCCTGGGCAGCACAGGGAACTAACTGCCCTTCAGGGAGAGAGAACCTTTGCTTAGTAAGCCCCAAGTGGGAACACCTTCTGCCATCACACACACAACCTGAACATCACAACAACTTCAGCAGGCTGCTCCGGACACACTACTGTCTTCAAATATAGCATAATATCTAAGGAATTATTCAGGATTTCTTATGTCTCACTCTTTGACAAGTTTTCAAAATAACCAAAGTCCCAGGTAAGAATAAGCTTGAAGAAACAGTAAAAACCACACCAGAAATACAAATTAAACACTACAATTATTAATTATGCACTCAAACATCATTCTTAATTATAAAGAATTCTGAATTATTACTCTAGTTATTTAAAACACATCTGAATTATACTCCTGCCAATTCTAGAATTTTGATATTATGTTACTTGTGTAATACTAGCAAATAAATCTACCTAGAATGAGTTCCACTAAGGTATTTTATCTTTAACAGAAGATAACTCCTGACATGAGCAAGTAATAGCAGTATTTAAATATCACATACATATGTATGCAGGTACGTGTGTATACATAGGCATATTTTTAAAGAGACTTGCAAGTAGGGTAAGTAATTTCAGTTTTGGAAGAATGAGATTAAGCAGTTAACAGCAGAGCAGTTCGGCCAGAAATAGTTTCAAAACATCCTCTACTTTCCTGTGAGTTAGGACCTAATGGTTAGCAATTCAACCAAAGTAAGACTCATGCATCCAGACTTACTGGACAGATGATAAAAAAATCTGATTAGACTTTGATAAATCCGAATCTTATTTTGACATGTTTTTTATAACTGCATTTTGTATGGATAATTCAAAGTTTCCTAAGCATTCTGAAAGTACCAATAAGCCTTATGTTCATGGTTCAAAGTCAAAATCAGAAAGGAGAAGCAGACAATGCAATAGATCACACAGCAGACACTTGTAGCACCTCAGTGGGAAGCACCTAGTACTGGCCAGGACAAGAAACAAGAACAGAAACACAACACTGGGCTAGACCAAACTCATCTAAAAACACACGACAGCTCCTCCGTGCCTGGGAGTCTTAAAGGACAAGATTTAAAACTGCATTGAAACTGCAGGAAAAAGAATTTCTGAAGTGTTTTCTGCTAAGCAGAAATGCTTTAATCTAGAAATGTTATGATGCAGACAACTGTCTGAGAATACCAAAACAAACTGACCACATGTGACTATGCAAAGCAATTTGCATTGCTAATGTTTCACTTAAAATTATTGACTAATGAATTGACTAATTATCAAGTATTACCAAATCAAAACTTCACAAATGGAATTAAGTAAAATCTTCAGGATTAATTGAAAATTATGGTCTCAATTTCTAGGCACAGAACTAAACCCACTAGGAGTTAATTTTCACTTTAATCACCTATTATATTTTCTCTGTTCTATTCTCTGTTTTCACCTATTATACTGATATTTACAGTTTCAGTAGCTGTACTAGCATTCAAAAAGAAACAGGTACCTTTGCAATGCTAGTAAGTTTGTGATATTCTTCTCAGAATTCCTAACATTCTTTGAAAATGCACCTTTTTGCCTGCAAAATCCTGGATTTACCATACATAGTTTTAACCATGCAAAGCAGGAGCCATTTGGAAACTGCAGTTTTATTCAGCTGAGCTCAAATCAAGGATTGATAGCCTGACTCCTTGATACTAATAATATTGATATAAGAGGTCACCGTGAACTTAAAGATGAAAATTTTTCTTACCGTCAGGTTTAGACCTCAGATGTCCACGAGGGATAAAAGAACCTTGGAAAGAATTGTACTCTTCTAGAACGGCCATATTTATATCCAGTAAAATTTTTCCCATCATAAGACATGCACCTTCCCCATCAGGTGTAGACAGCTCAAGAAATGAAGACGACAGAGGCATATAGAGCTCATCATCAGGAAGCACCTGGCAGTACAGTGGCCTTAAGCATCCACTGCTATCAATATCTCTGACATCTTCAGAAGGGGCTCCAGAAAACGTCGTACAGAACATTTTGAAATGCTAATTCTATGAAATTATCTGTATTTTATTTAGAACCTCTCTAGGCATCTGTCCCAGGCTTCAGACAGCCCTACAAGAAATGCAAACTGTTCTAGTTAACAGCTGAAACAAAATTCTGCCACATGGTTCTTCAACGTTCCCTCAAAACCTAATACTCTGACAAATCCTCATTTCATCCAGAATTTCACTAAGAGGTCAGTTCAACCACAATAACTCTTCTTTATTTGCATAAAGAGGCCAAGCTATTACAAATGAGTGGAACATAAATCCCAGGAAATTACAGACTAATACATTTTACATAACTGTTAATGCCAATTTGAGTTTAATCCTCCAATTCTACAAAAACCCCAAACAAATCCGTATCACTGAAAACGTCACAGGAAAAGATAGTGCTTTTCCTATGCAGCTTCAACATATGCAGAAAATCCAGACTAACAAGCCTCACTAAAACAAAACTCCTCAGAGTATTTCAAGCATGGATCATGTGAGTGCAGAAATGTGACTGTTCTTGTTTTTCAGTTTTAGAGGTAATTATGCATTAACACCCAGGACAACAAAAGCAGGCGTTCCATCTTTCTTCACAATAAAATTTCACTGCATATGCAGAGTAAACAGACAGTAGTTGATACTACAACAGGTGTGGGGTTTTCTCCCCAGTCACATGCTGATAGCATGCATCTGCTCTAGTCTTAATTCCAAATAGTGAAATGCAAAGTCTGTACAGGCTGTAACCACATCAGGCTATAATCCATGCCCTGACCATGGCTCACCTGTGACTGCTGAGGGCATGGTCACACAACTCTTTGCCAGCAGAGAAGCCAAGCATTAGAGAGTTTGAGAGAACCAGAAAAGGAAAATGGACAGGTTGTG
>NW_008661675.1:0-4748 GCF_000695815.1 Acanthisitta chloris | reverse complement strand
AAAGAGCTCACTAAAGAGCAGAGGTGCTGAAACCTCTGAAGTGATTATAAACCTGAAACACTGAGTATAAACCTATGTCTTCCACAGAATATTCAGGATCAAGGCATTGGGCCAATGACTGCAGTCTAGTATGTGAGTAGTCTTCTCAAAAAATATTGTTGCCCAAGGTCTTACAGCATGAATTATGGATAGTATTTCAAGCACAAAAGTTTTTGCAGGCTTGGTTTTCTTAAATCTTATTCTAATCAAGGATAGTAAACTAGACAAATTGTGTTACTGCTGGTAACACAGTAGAGACAAAGGCTACATTTTTTGTGGTTAGTGGTACTACAGTCACTGCTGTTTTAATTCCCATCTGCTCTGCAGGCACTGCTATCAGGGATGCACTGTTTAGGTGAGCAGAACAACAGTTAAAACCTTCTGAAAGTTCAGAAAAGCTGGCAAGGCAATCACAGATGGTATTACTATGAGTGTTCCAAAGCTTAATAACCCAGTCACAGTTGAAGGAATCTATACTGGAAATGCCTGGCCTAAACAGATGATCGCCTGAACTTCCTCAAAACTTTATGAAAAAGAAAAAGCCATTTTTTTGAGAAATATTCCACATGAGGGAGGCTTTGTTTGGGTATAAAAGGTATCAGTAGTTCCCATAATTCAGGACTAGTTAAGGATTACTTATCTTGGTGACCTACAGAGATGCTTGAATAACCTGGTTAGTATGAATTTCAACACTACCACCTCAGGCCATAAAGACTTCAGATATTCCTGCTCAAGCCGCAAACTCACAGATGCAGTGATATGACCTATGACCTGGATCACCAACAGAAATATCACAGGAGAAATCACTTTTTAACTTCAGTGTGAATTCAGAAATCAAGTACACTAAACTTGATATTCATTGATGGGTATTTTTCACTCAATTTTAGAAGAAATGGTAAAAAAATCTTCAGATCAAATTGATACAGTTTGACTCCTTCCATCACTTCAATAAGAAGATCACTTGAGGAACCTGTATCTTCATTCCAGTGAGACCTACTGCTGAGGCAAATAGATTCAAATAATTCTTCATGCAAAAAAGTTTTGTATTGATAAACATATGACATAGGACCAAAATATATGCTACATGGATAGTCAGATATACTGATATTGAAGTTTTATGGATGTTTTATGAAATCCATCATCATTCTGCCTACCTTTAGGACAAACAGACTAACTTCTAATGCCAGCAAGGCTGTGTACAGTGATCCTATACATATATATTCTGAAGACCAAGCAGAAAATGCAGAGTACAAAGTTTTCTTCTCAGTTTAAGCTGAAGGGCTCTCTGTCCTATTTGCAACAAAACATGCTTCTCCACAAACATCCTTTAAGAATGCCAGCTAAGCCATAAATCTTTCCAGCTACAATTAAACAAATACCAAAGGACAGAAACACAAGAAATATACTAACCTTCCTGAACAAGAGTCTACTGCTTTTGCCTCGACATGACTAGTTCAAAACAAAGCTATACATGAACAGCAAGTGACAGCAGTAGGAAAAAATAAAATGCAATAATTCATACAAAAAACTTACCATTTGGTGGGTCTCGCCTTTTTTCTGTTAAAAAAGAAAAAGAGCTATTTATTCACAGATATCCCAGGAAATTTCATTCTGAAGTTTAGTTTCTAGCAAAGCTTTCAATGACCTTGACCTCAAACTTAGGAATCTATTAATATTCTTGAAGTCTACTTGTGTAGTTGAAAAGAAATGCATTACAGAACAACAAAAATCCAATCTTAGATAAAAAATACTGATTTCAAATATGCAAACCAAGCAGGAGCATAACTTAATAGCTACTGAGTTAGTTTCAGACATTTTGACTCCAAAGTGAAATATTCAAAAAGCATCTGTCTTGGTACAGCCTATCAAAGTAGGATTTTTGAAGCATTATGCTTTCTCATTCCCACTGAATCAAACTGTTCCTTCATTTTTATTTGAGATGTAATTAGCACTTTTATACCGCATTGTTCTCCACAGAACTTAAAACTTAATTTTTTTTTCTTTATGCAAAGAAAATAGGACACAGAGGGGCAAGACACTTCACCTATGTTGTCTAACAGGTACCTGAACAATATGGGAAAGAACCAGAATCTCCTTGGTACTAAGATGATATTCTATTCTTGGCACCACAGACCATGAAGCATTTGGCTTGATGATTTAAAATGTAAACATTTCACACCTCAGCATTCTCAGCCTATAATAGTAAATTCTCCCACAAAGGAATTTTTTCGCTTATCATTAATTCCTATCCACCCCTGTACACATTTACACTATTTGTGTATCTCTACACACACTTCAGAATTTTGGATTTAGCAGCACCCATAAAGGCAAGCAGTGTATCATCTCACCACACCAAAACTCACAGCTCTATAACAAATTCTGTGCATCCCTCCCTTTCAGATCTGGAATATCCATGATCTAACAGGGGCTCCTAAGAGTTTTGCAATTAAAATTTGTAAGAGCCGTTTCTCTTTTCAGCAAGCTCCAGAAAAATTCTTGTTATATTTTTCCAGACTCACAAACATAGAAAGAAGGTGCCTCTACATATGGCGCTGCCCTTTTCCTAGCAATGTTTAAAAAAAATAAAAACAAAAAAATCTACAATCCTAAGTGTGCAAGACAAGTCAGCCTCAAATCAGTCTGCTGATCTTCAGGTAGGAATAAAGAATCTGTCAAGATCATCAGACCTTCATGGGAAGGAGACCAAAACCCATTGAGAATCAACTTTGAGCAACACGTCTTCTAAAGACAGACAGTTGCTTCTTAGGTCACAGCAGGTTAGTTTCAGGCATAGAGGTGAAGAACCTCTGCAAAGGTGCCTCAGCATAAGGTATCAGGCTTGAGGGGAGCAAATGCAAAACAAGGAGGAAAAAAAAAAAAAGGAATAAAAAAGGCTTTTTGCCCAAATGCTCTGCTTTCTCTTCTTAGAATATTCAGTTTCAGAAACCACTGATGTAGTATTGTCCTCAAAAAGGAAATAATAAAAAAATTTAAATTAAACCCAAACTGAACCTCTGGCCCATAATTGCAGTTTTATTCAACAACTCCAAGACAGCAGAAAAGAGCGCAAGACTGGTTGCTAGTCATCTGCCACAGGACGGGAAGCTGGCAAAAGCAGGAGATATTCACAGGCAGTGTCAGAGGCCTTGTGTCAAATCATGGGAATCCATTACAATCTTCATTACAAGAAATAGTTCAGGAGAAAACATAGTGGGAACCAAAGCAAGACATTTTATATGCTTCCTGCAATTTTTGCTGGATAGATTAATTTGTAGCCCAAAGATCTGTTTTCCTGTGGTTCCCACTGCTGATGAGAAAATATGAACTCTTTTTCCTGAAGTGCAGATGACCTGACTGGATGGAGATGCCTACTCATCTAAAACAGATCAACTTCAGCAGCTGCCAATGTCCAAAAAGCACAGCTTCCTTCAATAAACATTCCTGGAAATTATATTAATTTTTGCCGAAACTTGAATCCAGTGCAAGCCGAGCACTTCAGAGATGCCCTTCCAGGCAGCAAAAACAAAAGCTTTGACCAAAGATGGAAAAAAACATCCAAAATAAACAAAAAAAACCCCTCTCTCCATATTAAGCATCCAGCTTGAAACTTATGAGGCGTGTTATGAATGGCCTGAAGAGCTAAAAGCTTGTGCAGGAATAAAGCAGCTTCAGGGAGGGTTAACAAAACTCCCAACCACGAGCTACAAGCAATCCATAAAAAATAGTCAAGAAGCCTCCTGGTTCAGAAAGAACTAGTTGCAGTCAAGAACAAGTGTCTGCTGCCCTTTTAAGGCTGAGTGCTCAGCACGTGGAGAAGGCACTGTGTGTGTACACACATTAGCATTTCTGAGGCAAGCTTATAAAAATAATACCTAATGGTACCTGTGAGCCAAAAGGGAGAATGTACTATAGTGACAAGTGCTGAGAAGAAAAACTGTGCTCACCCTGCCTACTGGAGGAACTGTCTGGGACTGGTTTAAGACTTAGAGAGAATATTCAACTACATCTACCAGAGAAATTGACTAATCACAGTAATTTCTTCCCAAACTAAGGCTAAGAATTTAATTGCTTAATAAAACCCTCCACGAAAACCCCAACCCAAACCAGAATTTAGCTAGATGAAAACCAGCACAATATTAAAAAGATGAAGACAACCGATCTCCTTCATTCTATTTGCTAATCAATATTTTCTTAATTTGCAAGTTTTTGTATATTCTCTATTTGGAGGCAAACTTGCACCTCTCTGGAACTCCACATGCACTTACTCAGGAATTGGCTTTATACTGCAGTGCATTTCATGCTGAGTGAGGAGGAGAACACTCTGGCCTCTTCTTGTAGCTGTTAGCCAGTATTTTGTGTACTAGCCTCACCACCAAGACATAGCTTTGTAAGACAGGACTGCTGTTCCTGCTAACTTCCAACAACACACACTTTCCAAATGACTCCTGGAAAAGTCTCCTAGCAAGCCCTGAATACTGTAACAGGCTGCTAAATGATCACATGGAGTATTCATTTGAGTTGAAAGCATCTCAGGTGGCACTGCTATGAAATGAAACATATTGAAGGCATGGGATTAAAAATCCCATTAAAACAGAAAAGCACCAAAACTATGACTATTACCTCTGTGACTGAGAAGTTAAGGTGCATTAGAATATACTCTCAATGTATGCTGAGATGTGTATACACATTATAAATAATATACAACTTTT
>NW_008661674.1:0-700 GCF_000695815.1 Acanthisitta chloris | reverse complement strand
GGAACTCAGTATCCTGCATGGAGGAAGCAAAGCAGTAAGTAGGACTAGAACCCTGAACTTCTGGAGAGCTACCTTTGACCTCTTCAAAGACCAACTTAGAGGAATCCCATGGGTTAGGCGTCTAGAAGAAAAGGGGGTCCAAGAGAGATGGTCAATATTTAAGCATCACTTCCTCCAAGCTCAAAACCAGTGTATCTCCATGATCAAGAAATCAAACAAAGGGGGCAGGAGACCTTCATGGATGAGCAGGGAGCTTCTAGCCAATCTCAAATGGAAGAAATAAATTATGGGATGTGGAAAAAGGGACAGGCCATGTGGGAGGGCAATAGGAACATCATCAGAGTACGCAGGGATGTAACAGCGAAGGCCAAGGCCCACTCGCAATTGAGTCTGGCAAGGGATATAAAGGACAAGAAGAAAGGCTTCTACAAGTACATCAGCAGCAAAAGGAAAATCAAGGAAAAAGTGGGGCTGCTGCTCAGTCAGATGGGTGTCCTAGTAACGGAAGACACAGAGAAGGCGTAATTACTGAATGCCTTCTTTGCCTCAGTCCTTACTGCTGAGGTCAGCTCTCAGGAATCTCCGACCCAGAGAAGAAGGCCAGAGAAAGGAAGGCTTCCCCTTGGTTGCAGAGGATTGGGTTAGAGATTGGCTAGGGGTGTGATTGGCAGACTAGAATCCAGTTGGAGGCCTGTAGTCA
>NW_008661673.1:0-869 GCF_000695815.1 Acanthisitta chloris | reverse complement strand
CTGCCCCTCTGCTCAGCCCTTGTGAGCTCACATCTGGAGTGTTCTGGGCTCCTCTGGTACCGAGAAGTAGACTGAAAGCAGGAACGTTGGGGTTACTATTGATAACAAAAAGTGAATTGATAACGGGAATCAAACAATTAAAGCTGAAAGTATAAAGAATAACTTTGCTACTAGCACTATTTTAGCTTAGCTAGCAAAAGAGCAAGGATTGCACAGTACAGACAAGAAGCTTCACTAAGGGCAACCAATGCACCTTATAGATAAGAGAGTGGAACGAACCAAACCTTGGCAGTAGGAGGAAAACAAGACCATATAACATGTGGAATGAAGAGATGAAGTGTTTGCAGATAGAAGCAAGGTCAGCAAGGCATGCAAGACTGTACAGAGGGGTAAAGGGTTGCACAATAAAGGTGTCCAAAGGGTACTGAGGAAGAGGAGACACTTCATGACCACCAGGACCGTGGGGCTGATGCCAGGAGGGAGGAGACGGAGGAGGAGAATATGATAATGATTTCTGTGAACTAATTATAATAATAACTATCCGTAGCTGGTAATAATGAATATGTATGAGCATTTAATGTATATAAACTGTGAAGTTTTTGTCCCTGGTTGCACCAGTTTGGTGGAACCATCCCCCTTGTGCCCAGCACTGAATAAACAAATCCCTGCTACTCAGAGATACAAGTCTGGGAGTAGTTCCTTTCCAGCCTTTTCTCGGCATCACCTCAGTGCCAGAGGGGCATGGTGCTCCTGGAACAGGTCCAGCGGAGGGCAGTGAAGATGGTTAAGGGACTGGACCATCTCTTTCCTGTGAGAAAAGGCTGAAGGAGTTGGGACTGTTAAGCCTCAGGAAGAGATGACTGAGAGGA
>NW_008661672.1:0-4949 GCF_000695815.1 Acanthisitta chloris | reverse complement strand
CCCCGGAGCTGGGCTGGGGGTGACACGTGGGTTACTCAACTCGCCGTGACCTGTTCGGCCGACAGCACCTGGCACACGTGCCCAGGCGGATTCCTCACACCTGTGTCACACACCTTTGTTGGTGTCTCCTGGGACTGGGTGCGGTCGAACCCCTCCAAGGAATCTGCGTGTGCAGCTCAGAGAACAGGAAAGAAAAACGCCTTGTGCAAACCAAGGCAGGTTTGAATTCCCCTCGGGACAGCAGGTGTGTGCTACCTTACCTGTGCTGTGTGTAAGACTCACAGTGTCTTACAGCAGTGTGTGAGCTCCACAACAGAGTGAGTCAGTCTCACCCATTTTTCAAACAGAAAGGGTATGTTGAGGTGCAGCCAGTGATATCAGTGGCTCAGCTGGTATCGATACCTGGGATGGTTCTAGGACACACTTCTTTGGCTTCCTGGGGTCCTCACAGCCGTTGAGTCTGGCTGTGGCACAACAGAGCTGAGCAACTGTCCTGGCAGCACAAGGACCAGTGAGGTACAGCTCTGGGCAGGGACCCCTGGAGTTGTGCTGTGCTCTAGCTATAAACTCATCAGGCCTATAAGATTTGCATTTCTTTGTGTTTGAAGTGGAAATAGTTTTTAGGGAAAATTGCAGTGACAGAAAAGGCAATTCCCAGGTACAGCTCATTTCCTGATGTGCTGCTGTTCCCTTGGCAAGGTTCTGGTGCCCTGACAGCCCTTCCTGCCTCTGGCCCTCAGACATCACCCTGGGGAAGTCATATCAGCTGCCTTGGTAAGAAAACCTGAAACCTGCTGGAGTGCTGGAATGAAATGTCACCTGTCCATTCACTGACCTGAAGAGGAAACACCTCACCATGGCAGTGCCAGCTGAGGTATTATCCTAAACTCAGAAAAGATACCAGGTGCTGGTTTGAGGGTTTTTTTTTGTGGTGAGATCTAACAAAAGTTTGTCAATCCTTCAGAACTGAGTGGTGTGGACGGACGTAATGATAATGTGTGTTAACTTATCTAATGTGGGTTATGGGCAACACTGGAGTAATTAATTTAATTGATCCTGCTATAGTCAAAGACATTTTACAATAAAAACCTCTTATGTCCCCACTGTCATTAAAAGAAATTCTCTTCCAGTGTAAATGTTGTTGAAATATGGGAAAATGAATCAAATCCTTAGGAATTTTTGCTTAAGTTCTGCTGCAAGCACAGGTGTTAGCACCTGCTGGAGCCACAGCTTGACTTTGATCCTGCTTAAGCAGGAGGCAATTAGCTCACTGGGCTGATGCTGCTGGAGCTCTGCCAGTACAGTGTAAGTGAGACCAGATGTGGCATCTTTAATCGCTGGTATCCAGTGCCTAGAGAGTAATTCCTTGGGAGGCTTTTTTCCATAGTCACTTCCAAAGTCTCGAGGTCAGACCAAGTTTCTCTTGGCTGGGACAGTCCTTGTTCTCCTGGGCTTTTCTGAGGGCTGCTGAGGGCTTGGACGTAACTCCAGAGACCTCTTCCCTGGAGGAACACTGTCAGGACTGCTTCCCCCCCTCTGCATTGCATTTATTCACACCAAGCTTCACCTGTCATTTTATCTGCAGTTTTCCACTACTCTGAGGCTTCCCACTGCCGAGTTGCTGAGTGGAGTGTGTCACCTCGTGGCTCAGCACCTCTCCTCAGATGGCACAGCCCTATGTGGATCTCCTGTTTGCCCTCAGTGATTCAAACAGAATGTTCTGGTGGCAGAGGGGAGCTGCAGGCAGAGTCAGCAGCAGTAATGCCCATGATTCAGCTGCACAGGTCAGGCTGTCACCACTGTCCCTGGGACTCACATCCCCCCGGGGTAGCACAGCTCCACAGTGTAGGTTTTGCAAAATATTTATTGCAAAATAAAAGTAAATATGGCAACAAAACTTAAATAACATATGACATGACACTGGCCATAAAGCTCTTGCTGTATCATGAGTCTTTTACAATAATCAATAGTCAAGTGTGTCTCCCAGGGCAGCTGCATGTGGACAGCCCCAGTCTGTCTCTGTCACTGGCTCCAGCTGTGTGGGATGCAGGACACTTGTGCCTCCTGCTTGCACCCGTACCCGGCCTGATCCCCCTCAACCAGGCAGGAGCCAGCACTGTCCACACTCTGAAACCTGCTGTGCTCTACCTGAGCCCCTCCTCCCCTTTCTCCAGCCACCACAGCTGATCCAGTGCCCACCCTCTGTCATAAAGTACCAGAGAATGAAGAAACATCCCTGAAGTACCTATTGTTCCCCTTTGAGTCACAGCTTCTCCTGTGAGAGGTTGCTTGGATATCTTTCCTTCTCCACCTACAACAAAAGGACAGGCAGCCTGGGAGGAGTACAGAGATTGTCTGAGCAGCCAGGGATCAGGTTAGGAAAGCTAAAGCCTGATAGAATTAAATCTGGCCTGGGAAGTCAGGGGCAACAAGCAAAGCCTTTATAGGTACATTGGTGATAAAAGACTAGGGAAAATGTGTGGAAGGAAACAGGAGACCTGGTACCCAGGGCATGGAGAAGGCTGAGGTACTTAGTGATGTTTGTGTCTCAGCCTTCATGGCAGGTGCTCCAACCACACTGCCTGAGTCACAGCAGACAAAGGCAGAGAGTGGGAGAACAAACTGCCCACCATGGGAGAGGATCAGGATTAAGGAGGTCTAAGGGACCTGAAGGTGCACAAGTCCATGGGACCTGATGAGATGCACCCGTGGGTCTGGAAGGAACTGGTGGAGGGAGTGGCTCAGTCGCTATCCATCATGTTTGAGAAGTCCTGGCAGTCTGGAGAAGATCCCACTGACTGCAAAAGAGGAAACGTGACCTCTTTTTTAAAAGGGAAATAAGGAAGACCCAGGGAGCTATAGGCTGTTAAGTCTCACCTCGGTGCCCCAAAGAGCATGGAGCAGATCCTCCTGGAAACTATGCTAAGGCACATGGAAAATAAGGAGGTGATTGGTGACAGCCAACGTGGCCTCACTAAGGGCAGATCATGAGACCTTAGAGCCCCTTCCAGTGCCTGAAAGTGCTACAAGAGAGCTGGAGAGGGAATTTGGACAAGGGCCTGGAATGACAGGACAAGGGGTGATGTATCCCCACGACCCAAGGGCAGGGATAGATGGGACACTGGGAAGAAATTCTTCCTATGAGGGTGGTGAGGCACTGGCACAGGTTGTCCAGATAAGCTGTGACTGCCCCATCCCTGGGAGTATTCCCAGCCAGGTTTTGCTACAAGAGAGCTGGAGAGGGAATTTGGACAAGGGCCTGGAATGACAGGACAAGGGGTGATGTATCCCCACGACCCAAGGGCAGGGATAGATGGGACACTGGGAAGAAATTCTTCCTATGAGGGTGGTGAGGCACTGGCACAGGTTGTCCAGATAAGCTGTGACTGCCCCATCCCTGGGAGTATTCCCAGCCAGGTTTGGATTGGATTGGAGCAACCTGGGCTAGTGGAAGGTGTCCCTGCCCATGGCAGGGGGTTGGAATAGATGATCTTTAAGTCTCTTTCAACCCAAACCCTTCTGTGAT
This sequence comes from Acanthisitta chloris, assembly GCF_000695815.1. Taxonomy (NCBI): domain Eukaryota; kingdom Metazoa; phylum Chordata; class Aves; order Passeriformes; family Acanthisittidae; genus Acanthisitta; species Acanthisitta chloris. Next base: position 1,423 of record NW_008661672.1, on the reverse strand, counting down.
CCTAAAGCCTGTTAGTAAAGCTCACCAATGAGAGTGAGGCTGTGTTGCTGCTGAAAGGGCTTTTAGGTGCACTCCACACAGGAGCCTCTTGAGCCATGTATCTAATGGAAGCACTCTGTACATAAAACATAATTAAATTATGAAAGGTAACCATGTGTGTGGAATATTCCTAAGGCACCCAAGGATTTCAGAAGACCTTTTCCCACTCACATTCCTCACAGGACACTCTTGTTCCTCTTCTCCCCAAAAGTCACAACTGTTGGCTACTCAGGAACCCTAGCATAACAGGATGACATAGTTGAACAGCATTAAAAACAGGAACCAAAAGCAAACCCTGGTGAAGGTAAAGCACTACATCCAGACAGCTGAGGTCACGGGCAGCACATGGAGATGGTGACGTTGATGCCGAGGTTTCCGTTGTCGGCGAACAGGTGCGCCGTGGCCGTGTCAAAAACCAGGCAGTTGCTGTTGTGGATGGCCACGGACACGCCGTCGTGGATGGAGCAGGGTGAGGCCTCCCAGGTCAGCCGGCGGCAGTTGCCGTTCAGCTCCAGTCTGTACTGAAAGTTCTCCGCCTGCTTGCGGGTGCCGATGAGCAGCACGATGGCAAAGAACTGCTGGTGGCCCTCACACTTCTCCTGCTTCTTCAGCACCAGCATGAAGTGGTGCCCGAAGCAGGACTGCATCATCACCCAGTCCACTGCCCCTGGCAGGTTAATGTCTGTGGCAAGGAAAATGATGTCTTCTCCCTGAAGGGTGGTAATGCTTTTGTGGGCGTGCATGAGGTGGGACATCACGGCTTCCAAGGAGCCCTCCCAGTCACAGGAGGTGCCAGGGCACGGGCAGGAGTAGGGACGGTACTCACAGATGGCTTCATGTTTTGGCTTTTCTGTGTGGTGGAGTGTCAGGGAACAGCCTGTTGTGGCGTACTGGAAAGAGACCAAATACAAGCCGTCAGGAAAGGCACCAGCATGAGCGTTCGCTGCTCCCACCCGTCAACTGGAAACACTGGTGATCAACCACAACTCTTGTGCTCACTGCAAATCTTACATGAGACACTTCTAGGCAGCCCTGGCTTCGAGCTGAGCTTTACTTAGGTTTTGTTTCCACTTAAAAACGCTTTCTTCTTTTCTTTTCTGGCTGTTTATTCCTAACCCAAGCGCTTAGATAAAATGGGCTGTTAAGGCTGAGTTGCAGTTAAGATTTCCTGCTGCAGTTACATCTGATCCGTCCAGATCAGCTGGAGAGGTCCTGGTTTGCATTTTCCTTTTCTTTAAAAAGAACAAAGGATTCTAATTTCAGCAAAAATACCTCTCTGCAGGGGGATAGGGATGGGGAGGTGATGGGCGAGGATTCTCCGCAGGGAGACAGAGGTGAGTAGTGCTGGGTGAGGATTCTCCGCAGGGAGATGGGGATGGGGGGG
>NW_008661671.1:0-930 GCF_000695815.1 Acanthisitta chloris | reverse complement strand
TTCGCGAAGGTGCCCAAGTCCTGCGTGTAGCGCCCATACATCTGGGGAAGAAGGAGTGGGCAGGGGTGTCACATGGGGCTGGTACCCCGGCTCCTGTGTCCAAGGGGGGAAACTGAGTCAGGGGAGCAGTGGGCATACTGGTATGGCCTCCCAGCACTGGGGGTGCCAGGTGAGGGGACAGACAGCCATGGCAACCCCAGGCAAAGGGGTGGCAGTGCCAGCCGGAGGGTCCGGCCGCCTGCCGGGGCGTGGTTGCCGGGGCGTGTGGAGGAGCCAGGCAGATAAAAATGTGTGTGGATCGATGGCAATGGTTTTGTCCATTTGCCCAGAGCAGGCAGCTGAAACGTCGGTACCAGTCTCCGGCCCTGCCCAGGTGCCCCAGGCACTGGGCTGGGCGGGTGGAGGGTGGGTAAGGGCCTCCAGTGATGGGACCACGGCCAGCTTGGCCAGGAGACTTTCCAAGGGCTGATACTGGGGTTGTGCTGGCGCTCTGCAGGCACCACACCCCGACATCACTAAGAGCAGGGCTGGGATATCCCCCCAGAGGCAGACTTGGCAGGTCACACGTGACGAGCTGGCCGGCCTCAGCTGGCAGCGGGGAGGCAGGGGACAGTGAAGGACATGGCACACCCCCAGTTCCAGGAGAGACGGGGGCACAGCATCACGCCTAGGGAGGTCCCTGGGCTCTGAGGAAGGGGTTTAGGGATCAAGGGGGTGTGAGTGGCTTTGTGCCCACATAGGGATCACCCCTGCCTCCTTGGGTGCCTCTGCCTAGCCGTGGCACGTGGCCTGGCCCTGGCAGGGGGGTGGCCCTGGCAGTGCCCCCTGTGCCGGCCTGGAGCTCTTTGTGCCCGTTCTCCCTGCTGAGCTGGGGGCATTTGTCCCGCACTGGCGGGCACTGCCAAGGACTTGGTTGCTTGGTTTCCGCCT
>NW_008661670.1:623-2334 GCF_000695815.1 Acanthisitta chloris | reverse complement strand
TCGGAGGTTACGGGGAGGGACTGGGAGAGGATTGAGGGAGAGTGGGAGACACAGGGTGGTACTGGGAGGCGACTGGGAGGTTACTGGGAGGACGTTGGGAGGGTAACACAGCCCCTCGCAAGGCTTCCAGTAACACCAGTAACCCCAGTATGGCCTGCCCAGTGCTCCCAGTGACACCAGTAACACCAGTAAGGCCTGCCCAATGCTCCCAGTAACACCAGTCACACAGCACAGCCCCCCTCCCACCAGTGCCCCCAGCGTGGACCCTCCCAGTGCTCCCAGTAACCCCAGCATGGCCTGCCCAGTGCTCCCAGTAACACAGCACAGCCCCTCTCAGTGCTCCCAGTAACACCAGTCACACAGCACAACAACCCTCCCTCCCCCCAGTGCTGCCAGACCCCCAGTGTGGGCCCTCCCAGTGCTCCCAGTAACACCAGTAACCCCAGCATGGCCTGCCCAGTGCTCCCAGTAACACAGCACAGCCCCTCTCAGTGCTCCCAGTAACACCAGTCACACAGCACAACAACCCTCCCTCCCCCCAGTGCTGCCAGACCCGCAGTGTGGGCCCTCCCAGTGCTCCCAGTAACACCAGTAACCCCAGCATGGCCTGCCCAGTGCTCCCAGTGACTCCAGTAACACCATTATAGCCTGCCTAATGCTCCCAGTAACACAGCACAGCCACTCCCAGTGCTCTTCTCCCAGTAACACCATTCACACAGCACAACAACCCTCCCTCCCCCCAGTGCTGCCAGACCCCCAGTGTGGGCCCTCCCAGTGCTCCCAGTAACACCAGTAACCCCAGTACAGCCTGCCCAGTGCTCCAAGTAACACAGCAAAGCACCTCCCAGTGCTCCCAGTGACACCAGTCACACAGCATAGTCCCCTCTGCCCCCATCCCAGTGCTCCCAGTTGGGCGTGGCCATGACTCATCCCCTGCAACAACAACAACACTGGGCAGGGGGGGAGAGGCCCCAGTGTCTCCCAGTATGGGCCAGTGCCCTCCCAGTACAGCCCAGTACAGTCCAGTGCCCTCCCAGTACAGCCCAGTATGGTCCTGTTACCTCCCAGTGCCTCCCAGTATGGCCCCATACCCTCCCAGTCCCTCCCAGTATGGACCAGTGCCCTCCCAGTACAGCCCAGGATGGCCCTGTTACCTCCCAGTGCCTCCCAGCATGGCCCATTGCCCTCCCAGTATGGCCCAGTGCCCTCCCAGTACAGCCCAGTATGGCCCTGTTGCCTCCCAGTGCCTCCCAGTATGGCCCTGTTACCTCCTAGTGCCCTCCCAGTACAGTCCAGTACAGCCCTGTTATCTCCCAGTATGACCCAGTGCCTTCCCAGTGCCTCCCAGCCCCCTGTCAGTGCCTCCCAGTCGCTCCCAGTGCTCCCCAGTGACCCCCTGTGCCCTCCCAGTGACCGCTCCCCCGCCCTGGAATGTTCTCCGTGTACTGGGATGAGCTCACTGGGAGGGGAAACAGCTGCAATTAATTAGGGAATTCATTAATAATTTATTCCTTTATTAACGGCCTGAGTTTGGCCACGGAGTTCACTGGCACAGACTGGGAGGGACTGGGAGGGAACTGGGCCATACTGGGAAGGTGCTGGAAGGTAACAGGGCCATACTGGGCTGTACTGGGAGGGCACTGGACTGTACTAGGAGGGCACTGGTCCATACTGGGAGACACTGGGGCCTCTCCCCCCCTGCCCAGTGTTG
>NW_008661670.1:0-223 GCF_000695815.1 Acanthisitta chloris | reverse complement strand
GGAGGAGGGAGGTGGGTGTGCTGTGCGACTGGTGTCACTGGGAGCACTGGGAGGGGCTGTGCTGTGTTACTGGGAGCACTGGGACCCTACTGGGGCTGCAGGGAGCCCTGGGCGGGCGGATTGGGGTGACTGGTGACCTGTACTGGTGTTACTGGTGCTGTTTGGTTGCCATGGCCACAGCGCTGACCACGCCCCCTGCACTGACCACCCCCCCGACTGACCC
>NW_008661669.1:0-215 GCF_000695815.1 Acanthisitta chloris | reverse complement strand
CTTCCTGCCCTGACCCTGTTCCCCCTCCTCACCTCCCCAGTCCCTGGCAGAGGAAACAGACTCATCCACGTCAGCGACCCTGCAGACTCTGCAATTGTCCTTGGAGCGACTCTGCTCAACATGAAGCTCCTGGAATTGGTGCTGGTGCTGATGGTCGGAACCCTGGCCACTGGCATTCAACGAAGAGCACTGGACATGGCCCCAAATGCCTTTGA
>NW_008661668.1:0-5246 GCF_000695815.1 Acanthisitta chloris | reverse complement strand
GAAGGGAAGGGAAGGGAAGGGAAAATCTACTTGTGCAAACCCTTATCATGTGAATAATCACATTGGCCATCATCAAAGTATTCACACAAGTAAAGCTTTGTAAGATCAAGCTGCTATCTTGCTGACTATCCTTAAAATCAAGGACATTCAAGAAATGAGGGACACAGAACAATGATTCTACAGTATTAAACATTAAATCCATGATCAAATATTAAATGGAGGATTACAGAAAATGACTAAGATGCATTGCTCTTAATTGTGTAAGTTATGGACCCAATTGCTGGTTTCATTTGCAAAAGGGAAATCATTTACAAGGTTAATTGTAGTGTCACCTCACAGCCTCCAGTTCTTTTTCATGTTGTGCAAAGCAAGTGTGAGCAGATGGACAAGAATAACATCTGGCAGAGAAAAGTGGGATCAATGCTGCTGACAGTCTTGACTGATTTCCTTTGGTGTGCACACAAAATAATTGGTGATAGAAAGTGCAGTCAGAAGTAAAGCTCCAAGCCTAAAGTGAATCTTTGCTGATGCTATTAGGGCGCAAACTATCTCCTGTAGCACCCCCTGCCAAAGTCTGGAAGACCATAAATGTCTTGCAAAATATGTGGTGATAATTGGCTTTTGTACAACATATGTCCTTAAAATGGCATGCACTGTCATGCAGTTTTCTTCACTCACATTTACTTTGAGCTCTAAAACTACCAGATTTAAGCTATATTAGTGGAAAGGTTTATCTGTAAACCAACTGTAAGGTTCTTCAGTCCATCCAAAAATCACTGTGTCAAAATATGGTAGATCCTAAGAAACAAAGGTCTGCAAAAAGCATCCAAATCTGCTAAAGCAGGCCTGTGGGATGCACAGTATTATACTGCAAGTTCTTTCAGTTATTTAGCATCACTTCTAAGCTCTTCTTTTAATGTGGTTGTAAACCAGGGGTTTAGCTGATATGATTTCAAAACCACTCTCCAATATCTTGGACGGATTGTAACAGTGAGACAGGGTCCCTGGTTCACACAAATGAACAAGTGTAGCACCTGTCTTCAACAAATGCCAGAAGAAAGATCTGGGGAATTACAGGCTAGATAATCTTGCCTCAGTTCCTGAGAATCATATCCTCATGGAAGTAATTTCCAGGCAAAAAGAATAAAAATGCTGCATGGAAGCCAATAGCACAGACCTCCTGTGGGGAAATCATTCTTTACCATGAGGTTGTCCATGGCTTCTTTCCTCCAGCATGTCTGGTCCAGGTCTGCTCTCATGTTTATCAACTGCACCCCCAGACTGACATAATTCAGAAACCTGATGAGGGTGCATGCTGCCTCTTCTGGAGTGATTTATAAAGACATTGCACAGGACATGTCCCAGGACAGATCCTTGAGGTACTGCACTTGGAATTAGCCTCCAGGTAGGATATGGAATATTAACCACTTCCCTGTGATCCTCACAATCCAGCCAGTTTTCACCCATTGACTACTCATGTGGACCATGGCATCCCAAATTGGTTAGAAGGATACTCTAGGGTTGGTTTTGGGTTTTTTTTCCATAACTTGACATAAAATAGTTGGGTTTTTTTTTGTTAATAGTTTGTTTGGGTTCTTGACTTATTTGAAAAGTTTTAGTGATGCAATCAAGTCAGAGATTCATCTGGACTATACTGGCTCTAGTTTCTAATTTGTAAACTGGTGTAACTTGAAAAGCCCCGCAGGCAGTTGTTTTGAATAACTTTTCAAAGTGACCAATCACTTATCTGTTTATATATATGATACTGCATATGAATGCACTCAGATTTTTACCATAAAAACACTAAATCCAGCAAATCATTGAAACTTTGATCAAATTTATGTTGCTGACACTGTTATCTGATTCCCTACTCTTCAAATAATATTAATATTATTAAATGTATTTTATACTTCTGACTTTATATCCCGAGGTCATGAGAAGATTATGGTGGCTACGCTTCACTCCTTTCAATTCACTTATTCTTCTGATTTATAGCTGGTTTTGCTTAGTCCTTAAAACTTGACTTTAATATCAGATTAAAATATCTCATTGTTAACACTACTCTGCATTTATGGTAACAGGGGAGCTACACCTGTGCAACAACTTTTTTATTATTTTGTGTTTATTCGTCTCTTTTTCTGTCTTTTCTCAGAGTAGGGAATAATTTCTGAATTATCAATCACAATGCAGTATGTGCCCTATGCACATGACGCATGCAAGAGGAAGTTCAGGGGTGAGCTTATACCTGGTCTGAGTATTCCCTCTATAAAGTACAAATAAAGTTGTCTCTGTCTTGTCAAAATAGAAAACACTGTGCACAACACATGTAACTAATTATCACCAACATTGTTATCACTAGGATCCAGCCAGTTACAAAAGAGCTTCTTGTTATTTTGCTTCAACATATAACCTTTTCTCTCTGCTAGAGATCCAGAAAAGGGTTTTTATATATTCAGTCATATACGGGAACTGTTCCCAAATAGTTTATTCTTTTCCTCTGACATTGTCTGTCATGCTTTTTCTCACATTTTTTTAAACCCGCTCATCAATTCTGATTAGTTGCAGACAAATCTGTATTTATGAGGGGTAATACACTGTATAGATGATTATCCTATATTTGCACACATGCTTGTGACAAGCAGTACTGTATGAATAGTGATAATACAAAAATAAAAAAATATCCAGACTTTGCAGAAGAAATGTGAACAGGCTTATTTTTATAACTTGCAGCAGAGGAGAATAGGTGTATATAGGAAGGTAAGCTTGACAAGTTTAAGACATGGGTTAGATGCTGCCATATTTGCTGAAGACTTACTGAAGATGGCATTGGCCAGAGGTTTCTGGGACTGTTTCCACTCTGTGGCAAGAACTGACAATATCCACAGGAGTTTTTCACCATTGTACCAGTTAGTATAATAATACTAAATCGTTTGGGCAGTAACAGATACAAATTCCTAGTTTCTCTTTCTCTTCTCTCCCTCACTGCTTCCTTATACTGCTATGATATTACTAGGGCAGCAACACTTTTTCGCATGCGACAAACTACAGTACAATATTGGAGCAGATTTTCTCAGGACTGTATTGACTTTCCAGCATCTCACCTGCAGAGCTTTGGTTCTATGCAGACAAAGCCAGAACATGCAGTGGTCAGAAACTATCATGACTCACACCCTTTCCTGTAATTTACGTGGAAACATCATGCACATGGCAAGGGAGAAGAAAAACACAAGAATCTGTAAAAACCAAACCAAACCAAAACAAAGAATGAAAATCTCAGGATTAAAATGGAAATTTAACAGCTTTCTTCAAAGTTTTATGAAAGCAAGATGATAAATGAAACTCCATCATTACAAAAGTAATTATTTGTGACTAAGGGACAATCATGCCAGAAATGACATAGTGTCTTATGTTAGCAAATATTTATGTCACAGGTGTGTAATGCACTATGAAATCACAAAATACTACAAATAATAAAGTTCGGTGTTGAAGAGGGGCAAATATAATATTGACGTTTTCCTATATGTTGTCTAACATGGCAACAATGAGTGTGAAGAGTAAGAGACATTTGAAAATATTTAAATGTACAAACCAGGTTGTTTTGATGAATTTATATCGACCAGGTCAATGTCATAATGCAACATGGTAGAGTGATAACATTCTTGACACCATTGATGGACACTCCTTGAACCAGCCAGTCAAAAACCTCAAGATCACAATATCATTTAGGTCGGAAAAGATGTCTGAGATCATCAAGTCCAACCTTTGCCTAACCACCACCTCATCAACTAGACCATGGCACTAAGTGCCATGTCCAGTCATTTCTTGAACACCTCCAGGGATGGTGATTGGTGATGGTGATCGTCTATTCCAATGTTTAACAACCCTTTCCGTGAAGAAATTCCTCCTAATTCCTCAGGTCCAGCCTGAACCTCCCCTGGCACAGCTTAGGTCTATGTCTTCTCGTTCTGTCACTAGTTGCCTGGGAGAGGAGGCAGATCTCCACCTTCCTATAACCTCCTTTCAGGTAGTTGTAGAGAATGTTAAGGTCTCCCCTGAGCCTTCTTTTCTCCAGGCTAAATAATCCCAGCTCCCTCAGCCTCTTCTTGTATGAGACCCTTCACCAGTTTCAGACTTTTTCCAGCACCTCAATGTCTTTCTTGAAGCAATGGGCCCAGAACTGGATGCAATACTTGAGGTGAGACTTCACCTGTGCTGAGTACAGGGAGTCAATCACTTCCCTGGTTCTGCTGGCCATACTATTCATGATATAAACTGGGATGCCATTGGCCTTCTTGACCACCTGGGCACACTGCTGGGTCATGTTGAGGTGGCTGCCAACCTGCACTCCCTGGTCCTTTTCCACTGGCCCACTTTCCGACCACTCTTCCTCCAGCCTGTAGTATTGCATGGGATCTGGGACAGTCTTTGATTATGTTTTGAGAATTGTTGAGATTACTATTCCAGAGAAAACTCCCAAATGAAAACTATAGTAGAGGCAATAACACAGTGAAATTCTCATCCTTATAGGGGAAAAAAAGGAAAAAATATCATATAGTAAATGTATTATATTAAAAGAGGAATGAACAAAATGAGGAACAAGAAGATCAAAAGGCACAGTCAAAAAGGAAAATATCTGTATGGCACATAGAGAGTGATCATTGCTGTCACAGAGGATCATTAGTATAAACCACAAATTAAGTATGACTTTAAAAGAACTCAATAAAAACTAATGTGATCAATTTGAAGCATTAGAAATCAATTACAAGCACAGACATCCCTCAAGAAAGAGCTGTCTTAATGGGGAAAGCTGAAAAGAACTAACTTTGACAACTTAAAAATATAATAAGGTTCATGAGAAAAGATTTTTATGGGCAACTTCCTCATCCCAGTATACTTTAAAATACCACAGAAACATAAGTTGAAAGTCTAAAGCACTAGGTTGTGAAGCTTGTAAATTATGATGCTATAAAAGGAAGCCAAAGACTTTGCAACACTAATTAACATTTTTCATTGGTTTACACAGAAGGATTTTGGGAGGTTGTCACACTGATGATTTCTCCTTGTACTTACAATGATGAACTGTGTGAAATTAAAATGTTGATAGAAATAGTTTCACAACAACTTGCTAAACTTTATAGCAAGAAATTGCCAAGTATTTTTAAGAAACTCTAATTTAAGATTTAAAAAGTCTCTAAAGTGAATAATCTGTTTTTTAACTTGGCTCTAGCATCAAGGGAATAGAAATT
>NW_008661667.1:382-642 GCF_000695815.1 Acanthisitta chloris | reverse complement strand
CCGAGGACGGCACCCTCAAACTCTGGAACCTCCAGAAACCTGTGGCCCCCAAGAAGTGGGTGCTGGGTGAGGTGTCCACGGGGTGGGAGGGACGGGGACACCTCCTGGGGCCGTTGGCACCTCCTTATCCTCTTGCAGGAACGTGGCGCTGGACGTGGAGCCTGTCTACGCCTTCCGCGGTCACAGGTGGGACATGGTGGCCTTGGGTGGGCCTTGGGTGGCCTTGGTTGGTCTTGGGGGGGCCTTGGTTGGCCTTGGGT
>NW_008661667.1:0-213 GCF_000695815.1 Acanthisitta chloris | reverse complement strand
TGGGGTGGCCTTGGTTGGCCTTGGGGTGGTCCTGGTTGGCCTTGGTTGGCCTTGGTTGGTCTTGGGGTGGCCTAGGTTGGCCTTGGGTGGCCTTGATTGGCCTTGGGGTGGTCCTCGTTGGCCTTGGTTGGTCTCAGGGTGGCCTTGGTTGGTCTTGGGTGGTCCTGGTTGGTCTTGGAGTGGTCCTGGTTGGTCTTGGGGTGGTCCTGGTTG
>NW_008661666.1:0-570 GCF_000695815.1 Acanthisitta chloris | reverse complement strand
CCTCCCCCAGAAAGACACAGGAGCAGGGATGTACAAGAAGAGTTTATTGTGCCTCGTCAAACAGAAATGAATTGCAGTAGGAGAGAAGGGGGGAAGAAGGGAGGGTGGGGAGAGAAACATCCACCTCCCCACTGCCTCCCGTCCATACTCACACACACAGGGCTCTGGCAGGCCGGGACAGAGCTGGAGAGAGCCCCGAGCCCATGGCAAGTCCTGACCGCGGCTCTGCTGGTCCGAGCTAACACATAGTGGTGTGAAATGCGCGCATTGTGCCTGGGCTCGTAATGAAAGCTTCCAAAGGAAAATAAACCAGCTTCAGAAATTTGCTTTTCTCCAGTCAATAAGCTGCTGCTTGTAACTGTAGGCTTGGACAAAAGAATTATTCTCTATGACACCCTAAGTAACAGGAATAGTTTGGTCCCGGTTGGAAGCTGCTCCTTCAGCCGCTTCCCTCCTGGAAAGCGGGCAGGCAGAGTCTCCCTGAGCCCGAAGCAGGGTGCCGAGCCCTAGAGAAGGCCTCGGTTCCAGTTCAGGAGCGACCCCGGCGAAGAGCGACCCTTCCTGGGAGCG
>NW_008661665.1:0-2810 GCF_000695815.1 Acanthisitta chloris | reverse complement strand
ATCAGACAATCCAGGCTGGTTTGCTCCAGGGGTTATGCCTTGGGGCTGGAGCTCTCTGACTGTGCCAAGCCCTTGACAATTGCTTAATGAGAACTAAAGAGCCTTTTTCCAATTACCAGGACATAACTTCATTAAGTTCCTGGGTTATGTCAACCTGCTTGGATTTGATTAGGGCCAAAGAAATGGATCTCTCTGTCAGGGTTACTTCATTAAGGCTCCTCATTGATGTTCTGCAGAGGAAAAAGGACACTTGGCACATTTAGGGTCGAAGCCACGTGGAACTGGGCACACACTGGATAGAAGTCCTGGAGATGGAGGTGGGAAGGGATGTGGGGTGGGATTTTTTGGGAAGGAATTCCTCCCTGGGTGAGGGATCACAGAGATGCTGTGGCTGCTCCATCCCTGGGAATGTTCCAGGCCAAACTGGACAAACCTAGTCCAGTGGAAAAGTGTCCCTGCCTATGGAATTGGGATGGAATGAGATGATCCTTAAAATTCCACCCAGGGAATGTTCCAGCCCAGGCTGGACAAACCTAGTCCAATGGAAAAGTGTCCCTGCCTATGGAATTGGGATGGAATGAGATGATCCTTAAAATTCCACCCAGGGAATGTTCTAGGTCAGAGAATGAGATGATCCTTAAAATTCCACCCTGGGAATGTTCCAGGTCAGACTGGACAAACCTAGTCCAGTAGAAAAGTGTCCCTGCTTGTGGAATTTGGGATGAGATGATCCTTAAAATCCCTTAAAATGATGGTCATTTGGGATCATCCAGTGGTTGGCAATATTTTCCATGTGCATCCTTGGGATTGTGCTGGATTTGGTTTGGATGGATTTTGGAGCAACCTGGGCTGGTGAAAAGTGTCATCCTGGCCCATTCCATGGGAATTAGTGGGATAATATCCCAGGATTCTGAGCAGGCAATGGATTGGGGCTCCCCAGTGTTAATTGCCTGTCACATAACACAAGTGATCTCAAAAAATCCTAATGGAATTGTTGATCTGATCTGTCAGGGAAATGATCCACAGTTTCTTTCCTTGCCTTTTTTTTTTATATTTTTTTTTCCCCTGAAGCTTAATTAAATATTTACCTTCAAGTGTCTCTTGCTATTAATCTACTCATCTATTCTGCAGAGAACAGAATTCCTAACTGGGGGAGAGTGTGAAACTCCATGAACATGGAGAGGTTTCAGTCTGGGAACTCTTGGCTCACAGCACCCAAAAATTCCAAGGGTTCATGACTATGTCTGGGACTTCCTGAAGGAATTCCCAGCATGAGGAGCACTGGGATGGATTTCCCAGATAATCTGTGGCTGCTCCATCCCTGGCAGTGTTTCCAAGCCAGGTTGGATGAGACTTGGAGCCACCAGAGCTGGTGGAATTTGTCTCTGCCCATGGAATTAGGAATGGAATGAGATGCTATTTAAAATCCCTTCCAACCAAACCACTCTGTGACAAACAGAGAAGGAATATTGGGAATGACCTGTTGTCTCCAGGGATCTGGCAGCACATCCCATGCCTTTCCATGGGTGATGGAAGCAAATCCATCCCTTCTTTTCCTTCCAGGTTTGTCCTGGTTGACTTTTGCTGTTGGGTGTTGGGTGTTGGGTGTTGGGTGTTGGGTGTTGGGGTTGGGTTGAAGATGCTCCAGTGGGAAGAGGGAGCAGAAAACAGGGAAAAGGGAATAGGGAGCAGAGAGTTGCTGCTCCTGAGGTTACTCCTCGTGCTCTGCATGGCAACGAGCACCGGGTCAGGAGGCACTTCTTAATTAAAGGCAACAGGAGATTAATTTGAAACATTAATTTCCTTACGCCTTTACAAAAGGGAAAAAAAATGATTCCCATCAAGCCTAAAGAACAAAGGAAAAAAAAATTTCCCCCCAAACCCAAAAAAACTTTTTTTTTTTTTTTTTTTTTTTTTTTTGTCCCTAGATGTAGAAGACAGAACTAGCTCAGGGTCCTGGGGGAATGCAGGACATCCTAGTCCATCCAGGGTAAGTACAGCTAATCTTTCTCCCCAGCCACACTCACTCTGGATGTAAATCTTCCCTGCTGGGAATGGGCAGGAGCTGCTGATTGACTCTGCTGCTCCAGGGATTTAATCTGCAGACCTGAGTGGGAAAATTTAGGAAAGGGGAAGAATGCTGCTGGGCCATCCCAGAGGCAGAGACTGGGCCAACAAAGCAAAAAAAAAAAAACCCCAAAATTATCCCACCATCCCACTGGAGCAACTGCTTCCCTGCCCTTCCCACCTGAGCCTCTCCATGCCCCTGTGGAGAGCTTCAAACTCTTTTTCCAGGCCAGGGCTGGAGCTCTGGGAATTCTGGCACACCCTCCAGGGCAGGTATCCCATTTTCCAGCCCAACCCCTCTGCAGACAGCGCTGGGAATGGGGCAGGAGTGGGATTTTCCTTTGGGAAGACAGGCTGGGAGCTGCTGCCTGCCTGAGACAGCTGGGCCCAGTCACTTTGATTGTGGCTGTGGATAGTTATCCACATTTTTCCGACACCTTGGGATGGGGATGCTGCTGCTTTGCTGGGAAGGGAAGCTATTTCCAGCAGCACAGCTGTGCCCATTGCCCTGAGCTGCTGCTGCTCTGGGAGCTGCTTGGGATGGAGCTTTGCTTCCCACAATTCTCCTGCCTTTGGCTCTGCCCTGTGTCCCCAGCAGCACCATTCCCAACTGGAGAATCCCAATTTTGCTCCACTCCTGGTTGGAGCATCCCAGCATTGTCTATCCTGCCCTAGCAGTCCCATTCCCAACTGGAGCATCCCAATTTTGCTCCAGCCCTGGTTGGAGCATCCTGGTTTGGCCC
>NW_008661664.1:0-1769 GCF_000695815.1 Acanthisitta chloris | reverse complement strand
TTTCTTCTTTCCCTGGGCCCTTTTTCTTCTTTCCCTGGGCCCTTTTTTTTTCTTTCCCTGGGCCCTTTCTGTGTTGTGAAGCTATATATGATCAGCTGTGGTGGTGAGGGACATATTTATCCCCTTTAACATCCTGATTTTCACCCTCTATGGCATCAGAGTGTGGAAATGGGCTAAAAATGTAAGAATGATGACTTCTCCTTATATGAATCTGTCATTTCACCATGAAAAGTAGCTTTGTTTTCCATAAATGATGGTCAGGAAGGAAAGCAAATCCCCAAAATCCTGAAGAACTGGCTCAATCCTACCACAGCTCTGGATCAGGTTGATATTGCCTAGTTGAACATCATCCAACATTCCAAGCAGGTTCATAATTGGACTTGCTGATCTTAGATGATTCCTTGAGTCGAAGTGTTTAGCTCAGAAACTCAAGCAACATTTAACCCACGTCTGGGATTTGTTCTGGGTTCTTTTACCCTGGGAAATATTTCTCTCCCACCACTGCAACCCACACAGCACAAACCCACTCTAGCAGCTGCTCAACAATGATTCACTGCACGAGTTTTGGTTCCAACACGTTGAATTTCAGAGCTCTATGTGTGTCTGATGCAGAGGAGGAGCTGAGAAAAACCACAGAGATGCTCTCAGGTGGTTTGGGATACAAGTTCTCAATCCAGGGAGATTTGGAAGGAGGGAAATATGATCTGAGAACCAGAATTAGATCTGGCTATTAACAAACATCTCTGGACATTGACAGAACCATGGAATGAGTTGGGTTGGAAGGACCTTCAAGCTCAGCTCATTCTACCTCTACCAGGAGCAGGGACAACCTTCCTCCAGCCCAGGTTTTTCCAAGCCTTGGCCAACCTTGATGTTCCATTCCCTGTCATTCCTTTCTGCTTTGCTCAGGGCTAACACTCCCAAAAAAAGCTCTGAGAGTTTTAGAGCTGAAGGTGTCAGTGTAAGGAGTTGAAGGCAATGAATTTGCTCCCAAGGTTGTGATCACTGCACAGTCTTGACCAGTCTTGACCAGTCTTGATCAGGTTGGAGTAGTGAGACCAAATCCTCATGGATTTGAGAGGGAGAAAATTGGAGTAAAAAAATCCAGCATGGTTAAGAGCAGCAATACTGGTGGCTGTAGGTGATTTTCTGCTAGCAGAGCTGGAGCCTGAATTGAGCTCCATTTTTTCCATTTTTTCCCCTGTGTTTATAGGACATAACTAATGACTCCAATGAAAAATGAGAGAAGACAAATATGTGCAGAGCTGCATCATCACAGAGACAGGCAAAGTGCATTTAATTGGGTTTAAATAGGATTTGCTAGTGTTGTCTTCTCCACTGCCCCCAAACTCTGCCCATCTTGGTTTGTGCATCTTTTATTCCAGCTGAAGGTTGTAGGTTGCTGAAGAGCATGGCAATTTTATTAGATGTGCAGCAGCTGCAAGATTTTAAATTCAATTTATGAAAGGCTTTATTAAATTACCTCCCTAGGAGAAATATGGGACTAGGAAGGGACCATTAGCTAATGCCATATACCAACCTCAGCCCTGTCCACACCAGGAGATGAGTTAGGAACAAAGATATATTCCCATTTGGAATTATCTCAGATGGAAATGACCTAAAGGGTCACTACATCCATTGTTGATGGATGGAGCTTGGGCAGGGAGAGATGCAAAGATATGGGATGGATACACCTGATTACAGCAAGGAAAAGAGCTGAGGAGAGGGAGGACCATGCTGAGCTTTCTGCTGTGGATTCCATCCAGATT
>NW_008661663.1:17554-20069 GCF_000695815.1 Acanthisitta chloris | reverse complement strand
GCGGGTCCGTGGGATGCTCGGCGGGGCCATGTGGGTCTGTGGGGCACTCGGCCCCGACCCTACTGATCCATGGGACACCCAGTCCTGAGTCTGTGGATTTGTGGGACTTTCAGGCTGGACCCTATAGATCCCTGGGACACTCAATCCGGGCCCTGTGGATCCCTGGGGCATTCGGTCCAAACCCTGTGGATCCATGGGACACTTGGTCTGGACCTTGTGGATCTGTGGGATACTCAGTCTAGACCCTGTGGATCAATGGGATGTTCAGTGTAGACCATGTGGATCACTGGGACACTTGGTCCAGACCCTATGGATCCACTGCAGACCCTGTGGATCTTTGGGACATTCTGTGCAGACCCTGTGGATCCATGGGATGCTCCATCTGGACCTTGTGGATCCATGGGACACTCGGTCTGGACCTTGTGGATCTGTGGGACCTCAGGTCCAGAGCCTGTGGATCCATGGGATATTCAGTGGGGACCCTGGGGATCCATGGGATGTGCAGTCCCAACCCTGTGGATCCGTAGGACACTTGATGTGGACCCTACAGATCCGTGGGAAGCTCAGTCCAGACCCTGTGGAGGATCCCTGGGACACTCGGTGCAGGAAGGTTGGGAACACCTGGATGCTGCTGTGCTCCAGATATGTTTCCTGTCCCTCTCAGTTACCCACAGGCATCAACAATGCACTTTGTTCCCAATATCAGAACAGTTCCTGGAATGTATGAACACCTGAGCTGCCTCTCCTTAAGCAATTTTCCTCCTTTGCCTCATAGCTGGGCAAATCCAGCTTTGTGTTTCATTGTTTTGTGGGATTCTGGGGGTTTTCCACTCTCTTGAGAAACTGATACCTCTGATTGCTTTGTGCCACCACTGCCTTGGCCTTCATCCTACCACCTCAGATCCAAAACATGTTGGAATGCAGCAAAACTGAGTGCAGGGGAAGTCAAAAGTGCCAATAAGGGTTGGATAATTTCTTGGCTTGGGGAGTTTTCTGGTGCTGGTTGGAGATCTGTGCTGATAGTTCCTTACAGGATGTTGGGTGTGAGCAGAAGGGTGCCAGGTCTGTTGTAGTGCTGTGTTTGCAGTGATTTGTGGGGTAACTGCAGTGAGATTACAGCAGGATTGGGATATCAATGATTTCATGCCTAAAGAGAAAAGGCTAATGTCTAAAGGGAGTATTAAGCAGCTTTTGTATTGCAGAATGTGTGACCAATTCAGGATGAACCTGGAAAAGGTCAAACCTTGTTTCTGTTAAAAAAGAGAGGTAAAACCAACACACACACATTAGTTTTACACTAATTAGATGTAAATTCCAAGTGGGAACAGATTGATAGGGCAGGTGGACGTGAACTTGTGATAGGAGATGTGTCCATGTGTTCCTTAGGTGAAGACACAGTTTGTTGCTTTGACTCCTTCTTGGTTGTCAATCTACCTTGGTTGTCAAGAAAGATTTATTTATAGTGGTGAAGACCTGTGTGGCTAAGTTTGAGTGTGGCATTGAATTTAGGGTTTCTAGGCAGAGGTATCACAGGATGCCCTGAGCTGGAAGGGACACACAAGGACCATCAGCCCAACCCTGTCCCTGCACAGGACACCCCAACAATGCACCCTGTGCCTGAGAGCATTGGCCAAACACTCCTGGAGCTCTGTCAGCCTTGGGGCTGTGACCACTGCCCTGGGGAGCTGTTCAGTGCCCAAACACCCACTGGGAGATGAACCTTCTGATATCCAACCTGACCTTCCCCTGACACAGCTCCAGCTCTTCACTTGGTTCCTGTCACTGGTCCCAGAGAGCTGAGCTCAGAGCTGCCCCTGCACTGCCCCTCGGGACGAAGCTCCAGACTGGTGAGGTCTCCCCTCAATATCCTCTTTCCCAGACCTCCCCAGACCCTTCATCTTCACAGCCCACTGTTATATCTGTATGTATTTATGAATTCTAAGCCCTGTCTTAGCCCCTTGTCCTTTGTTCAGAGTCCTCATCCATATCTGAGTTTGCCGTGGGCTCGTGGCTCCACACAATTCCCAGGCATAGACCAATTCTTCCTGTTTGTTCTCCAATTCCAAGCTCCAAAATGCTTAGTAGTCCTCCTTTCTGTGCACAGGTGGATGAAACACTTCACAAGGCATTATTAAGTCAACTTTCAATCTGTTTGATCTTAACTTGCCTCTGCTTGAGCCTGAGGTCAGCAAAGCTTTTGCAGTACTTTTCATGAGTAACAATATTTGATCTCAAAGGGTTTAATGATCCCAAATCATGTAATTCATGATGTAATGTTTCCTGAGGCTTTCATCAAGCTTGGGACTCTGTTGCTTTTTTCCCATCCTTCATTAAAAGAAGAGTATTAGGCAAATGCAGGTTGGTTTTAGGACTGAGGATGTTGCAGAATTGAAGTGATGCTTTTGCTATAAACACAAAAATTGGTGCAGTAAACAGGTTTTTGCTTCTTCTACTTCCCCCCTAGAAAAAGAAATATGGAAAATACTGAACCTCTCAGAACTTGCAGGATCTCACA
>NW_008661663.1:14226-17517 GCF_000695815.1 Acanthisitta chloris | reverse complement strand
CTGCTGAGATTCGCTGCTTGCTTTTAATTTCATATCACATTTCTAATCTGCACCAGCTTGTTAGCTAGGCTGGGAATTAACATCATTCCTGCCAGTGGAGGGAAGGAATAAATAAGCTTCCCAAGTCACTTTTCCATGTTTGCTTGTTATTTTAAAGGTATTTTTAAGGTATCATCCCTGCCACGGACCTGATTTGCAGTGGGACAAGGTTTGTGCTGTTTGTTTTTTGAGTGGAGGATTTTTCTCTTCCTTATCCCTTTACAGTGTAACCTCAAGTTTTGGCTTAATGAGACACTCTATGCCTGATGAAAAGCCTGAGAAAGGAGAAAGGAGGGTGTGGAGAACACTAATCTGTAACAGTTTTGTATTACAAGTAGGTGCCAAGATGTACCGTATTCACAGGGTGAGTGTTGAGCAGGCCCTGAGCAGCTTCCTTGCAGCTTCCTTTCACCTGGTTGTTTCCCAGTCAGGCATTAGGGCTGAGAGAAGACACAACTTTTTGTTCTTTGAACTAAAATGTACTGTTTTCTCCTTTCCTTTTTGGTCTCTCTGTTTGCCATGAGGAGAGCACTGCCCTGGCTCTGCAAACCTGCCTTCTCCACCCTTGGCTGAAGGTCACCTGAAAGTTAGCAGTAGCCTGCAGCAGAGTTCTGTGAGGCTGAGCTGCAGCACTTTGCCAGCCTGAACTTCTCCAGAAGTCTGCCAGGAAATCCCTGGGAGTCTTGGCAGTTTTTTCTTAGGGAAGAATGAAAAAGACTCAGTCTAGTTTGTGTTGATTTTCTCTGGCAAATCCAATCTTAGTTAATCTACTCATTGCCTTTTGTTTCAATCTAATTTTCTGGAGATGTTCCCAATCAGCTCTGAAGGGACATGAGACCAATGATGACCATTAACCTTTTTTTCAGCTGGAAGTTGGAATCTGTTGATGCAGAGACTAATGGGGCTGGTTATTGTAAACAAATTAAACTATTTTGCTGCACTTTCTAAAGCCTTTCATTTGCTGGTCCTGGAATCAGAGTTCTGGTTTAGAAGGCAATCTAGAAGTGGGAGGCTGTGATTAAATACCTCCTTCTTGTCCTTCCTTCTTTGTTTCTGCAGTCATTAATGTCATCATCCCAACATCTTCTCTTCCCTGTGTCACCAGTTTATATCTGCAAGGATGCAGGCGGTTCCCACTGACACTTGAACAGCTGTGACTGCAGCTAGACCAATTTGCTTTTTGCTCTTTCCTACTTCACATGTTAGGAAATCTCACAGTTGTATCACAGATGTGAATGTCATTTATCAAATTAAAAAGTTGTACAGAAAGCATATAATGTGTTCACTCTAATATTTGTCTGAATTAATACATGGGCGCTCTAGAGCACAGCCAGAGTGCTGTAAGTGATTGAGCATCTTCTGATCTCTTCATGGCTCTCCAGAGGAGGCCACAAAGCTGATCAGAGACTGGAGCACCTTCCCCACAAGGACAGGCTGAGAGAGTTGGGGCTGTTCAGCCTGGAGAAGAGAAGGTTGTGTGGAGACCTCAGAGCAACCTGCCAGGAGCTGAAGGGGCTCCAGGGAAGCTGCAGAGGTTAGGAAGTGCAGTGACTGGACAAGGACAAATGGGGATACATTGAAAGAGGGAAATTTAGATTAGCTAATAGAAGTTTTTGCTGTGAGGGTGGTGAGACACTGTCCCAGGTTGCCCAGGGAGGCTGTGGCTGCCCCAACCCTGGCAGGGTTCACAGCCAGGGTGGCTAAAGCCTTGAGCAACTTGCACTGGTGGGAGGTGTCCCTGCCCAGGGCAGGGAGTTGGGGCTGGATCATCTCTAAGCTCCATTCCAGCCCCTTAATATACTATACTTCACTTGCACAAACCTTTTCCCACACACATTCATTAGTTATCACAGATTCAGATCTCGTTCCTCTGATGAGAGCTTGGAATGTGAGCTTGGTGATATATTTAGCTGATCTTTTGGTTCACCTGGAACACACTCTGACAGTGTTGGCTGTTTACCTTTCCTAAACACTTAATGGGGAAGAGTGTGGGTGGTAAATACACTTTGAGGGTTTTATTTCACAGGAGAGATAGTTTCAATGGATAATTTCATTGGCTTTGTAGGATGAAGAAGTGCTTTGCAGCCACCTCAAAGGTGCAGTCACATCCTGAGCTTATAGCTAATGTTGTGAGCCAACCTGCTATCCTGCTCCTCTGTGAGCCTGGAAAAGCAGCTGGTGGAAAGGGATATTGCTGCAGCCTCCTTAGGGAGACACTCATCCCTCTGACCCAACCTGCTCCTTGTCTGATTGCTTTGGATGGTGGCTGCACTCTGGGGGGAGAATGGGAGCAGCTCTTGTCTGGGTTCCTCCTGTGGAACCTGGATAGAGGCTGGACTGAGCCAGGAATCCCATTACTCAATTCCAGGCATTGGGGTGCATTGCCCAGGGAGGTGGTGGAGTCACCATCCCTGGAACTGTTTAAGAGGTGTCTGGATCTGGCACTGGAGGATCTGGTTTAGGGGTTACAGTACTGTCTGGACTTGATTTTAGAGGTCTCCAGCCATGATTGTTCTATGATTCTTTGATTCCTCACTTAGGATCATAAGGGTTGGAATGGACCTTACAAATCATCTAGTCCCAACCCCTTGCCCTGGGCAGGGGCACCTCCCCATTAGACCAGGGTGCTCAAGGCTTCATCCAACCTGGCTGTGAACACTGCCAGGGTTGGGGCAGCCACAGCCTCCCTGGGCAACCTGGGGCAGTGTCTCACCACCCACATCCTTCCCCTGTTAACTTTTCCTGCTCTGAAAGGTGTTGTACTAAAGAGACTCAACAACTCATTGTCACAGCTTGACTGCATTTTTCACCTTTTCCTTGGGAAAGAGAAGCCCTACCAAACCTGGAGCAGACCAAGGCCAGTGCTCCCAGCAAGGAAGCTATCCCAGTCCATTCTCCTCCAGCCCTCAGGAAGTGTCTGCAGTGCTGCTGTCAGTGACTGTATGGGAGGGCACAGATTTACCATATGTGTTTCTGATAGGGAAATCAACCCTTGTTCATCAAAGTGATAAGGGAAATGGGAGCACAAACTCCTGAGGAACACTCCCAGCCTTGGGGTGCTTTGGAAGTGGAATGGAACCCACAGTGTTGGTCTGGTTGTCTTGGTTGCCTTTTTTTATGGTTTCCTTTCTTGTCTGAGCTCCAGATCTAATGGATTTGACAAGAGACTGAGTCATTGGTGATGATTCTTGGGCTCTGTTCCAGGAGAGGTTTATACAAATCAGGTTACCATTGGCTTTGGTGTCCTTCATT
>NW_008661663.1:0-14197 GCF_000695815.1 Acanthisitta chloris | reverse complement strand
TTAATGTTGAAGGTCATGTCAGGTGAGACTGGAGGAGTGTGTTACAGGTACTGTCAGGCTGAAACATGAACAACTGAAAGAGCTGAGAGTTAGAGCTGCTCTCATGTCCCTGCTGCAGCCTTAGTTCTACCTGGAAAGCCATTTCTATGCGGCTCTTTTCGCTCAAGGCGCAGAGCAGTGTCTGTAGGATATCCAGTAAATAGTAAGGAATAGTAAAGTAGAATAGCAAAGCCTAATACACTTTATTCTGAGTGTTTTGCTGCTTTGATAAGACACAGTAGATTGAAAAGCCTTTTGGCAGCAGCATGACTTCCCTTTATTTCCTGAATTCCTGATGTAAAACCATCCAGGACATCATGACAAGATCATGTGCTCTGCTTGTCAGTTGATCCCTTTTTGTGCTACTCTTGCTTTTCATCTTGCTGGAAACCACAGCCCCTCCCATGAGGACTTGGGTTGCAGGGCAGAGCACAGCTGTTTTCTTGCACTTTTCTTCCATTGTCACATTTTTTCCATAGAAATTGGTATTTACTGCTCCTAAAAACTGCTTTATATCTTTGAAAGTGTCTGATGTCTTACTTCTGAGGTAGATAGAATCACTGAATCCCAGACTGGTTTGGGCTGGAAGGACCTTAAAGCTCATCTCGTTCCACCCCGTGCCATGGGCAGGGACAACTTGCACTAGCCCAGGTTGCTCCAAGCCCCATCCAACCTGGCCTGGAACACTCCCAGGGATGGAGCAGCCACAGCTTCTCTGGGCAACCTGTGCCAGTGTCTCAGCACCCTCACAGGGAAGAATTCCTTCCTAATATCTAGTCTAAACCTACTCTCAGTCAGTTTGAATACTAAGACTGAAATAAGCTAAGCTTTCTTACAGTATCCAAAAGTAACCAAATCACTAATTTATCTGACAAAGAAATTAATGTTTGAAGTATGTTTGGGTTAACATGTTGGAATCACTGCAGCACATTCAATCTGCTCAGGGGGGTCAAAAATCTCTTCATTCCTGCAAAGATCTTGTGAGGGACACTCAGGAGTTACTTCTGTTGCTATGTGGCTCTTTATATGAGCATCTCAGTCCTTGGTCTGGTCCTAACACATTCCCAGCAGTAGTTAATGATTAGCCTCTGGTAGAGATAATAATGTGCATTCTGCTTGTCAGCACTATCTGGGGTTGAGAAACTTTGATCCATCTCAGCCTCATTGCCTGTCTAGAGAAGACTGTTCTGGAGTCAGTAGATGGAAAACCTGTGTCTGGAATAGTAAGTACTCAGAATTTTTTAGCCCTGAATCATTTCTGCTTTGGATTAGCAGCTCTGTAGCACTCCAGGGGTTTGGAGGCTTGATGAAAAAAGCAGTATTGGAAGCTTTTTCCCAGAGTGGGTTTTGTTACTCACTCATCGAAGCTCCAGCTTGCCATGCCCTAGGGATAATCCTGTCAGAAGGGTGTCATGAGGCCAAGGCTCTTCCAGAGGCAAGTTCCTTACCAGAGAATGACTTGATTTGGTTGCCCTTTCCTTCTTCTTGATACCACAGGAGGTCTGCCTTGCTGAGATTCTGTATTCAGTGGTTCACTAATTCCAATCATATTCTCTACAATTCAGTCACATTCCCAAAAGGAGAAGGGAACAGATGCTCTGTTCCATGGACTGGGGCTATGGATTTGTGCTCCAAACCCTTAGAAGTGTTTGTGCTACTCCCTGGAAGCTGTTTATATGTTACTGTTCCATCCTCTTGCTGTTGGCCAGGATCACACAGCAGTAGTAGGAAGGTGCCTCTGGTGCTTAACCATTGACTCCCTGGGCTTAATTAAGCCCCAGTGGAATGGATTTTGCTGCTGGTGACCTGAGTTCTACCTTGCCTTTTGCTAAGGAACAGCTTCAGTCTTCTCAGAACCACAGGTGTTTGGGAGCACAAAAGAATCTGATCCTTGTCTGTGGTAGAACAAGTTTTTGTGTAGGAGAGTCAGGGATGGTGATGGAAACTGAAAGGGACACACATCCATTTCTCTTCTGCAGGCAGAGGAGGTACAGGTGTTTTAGGAACTCTTTGGTCATTTAAAAGGTGATTTTGACACAATCACAGAATGTCCTGAGCTGCAAGGGACCCAGGAAGATCATCAGTGCAACCCCTGCCCTGCTCAGGATACCCCAACAGTCCACCCTGTGCCTGAGAGCATTGGCCAAACACTCCTGGAGCTCTGTCAGCCTTGGGGCTGTGACCACTGCTCTGGGGAGCTGTTCAGTGCCCAAACACCTCTGGGGAAAAAAGTCACCCTATTATTCAGCCTAAACCTCCCCTGACACTCCAGAGGAGGAGCTGGAAGTCCCAGTGTATTCCCTTTGGAGCTGACATCAACATGTGTCTGTTGAGGCAATGTCTGGCACAGACTTGAACATGACAGCTCCAGGGAAGGTGAATGTTGAGTGGCCTTAAAATGCTGCATGTGCACATGGTCATGCATCTGAGGAGTAATTGTAGACAATCAGCTACTTAAATATGAAAAGAAAGGAGTGGAACGTGCTCTGGGATTGTTATTCAAGGAAGTTTTCCCATGGGATGGAAGCTGAGTGTGCAGCTGTACTGGACACAGATGTGGAGTGCTTAAACCAGTGTGTCTAATATCACATGAGCCTGGAGAAGGTTGTGTGGAGACCTCAGAGCAACCTGCCAGGAGCTGAAGGGGCTCCAGGGAAGCTGCAGAGGGACTCCTGGTTAGGAACTGCAGTGACAAGACAAGGAGGAATGGGGAGAAATTGAAAGAGGGAAATTGAGATGAGATATCAGGAGGAGGTTTTTCCTGCGAGGATCATGAGACGCTTGCACAGGTTGCCCAGGGAGGCTGTGGCTGTTCACAGCCAGGTTGGCTAAAGCCTTGAGCAACCTGCTCTGGTGGGAGGTGTCCCTGCCCAGGGCAGGGGGTTGGGGCTGGATGATCTCTGAGGTCCATTCCAACCCCTTACCATCCTGTGATTCTCTATCTGTGTGGAATGGCTTCCTAAAAATGAACAAGGAGTTCTGGAGGATAATTTTCTGCATGTTCACTGAAAGCCAGTTCAGAACTTGTCCAAGTATTGCCTTTTCTGGGCCAAGTCTGATTTGGATGCTGAAAAGCAGCCAGAGAGGGAAAATGAGCTGTGTGGAAATAGGCAAGTAGGATAAGATCTGGGAATCCTCTGAGTCTGCTGAATCACCTGTTGCTGGATGTCGGGCTCCCTTTTATGAGGCTTGTAATAAACCAATGCCACCCATTTTGTTACCCTCAGCATTAGTTTTATCAGCATGAGACAAAGGTTTTTGTGCTGTTGCTAGATACCATCTGTAACCCTCCACCTGTGTTAAAGGCCAGTGACCTTCTAGGGCACACTGAGTCATTCTTCCACTGAGGAAACTTGTGCTGCTTACTTGGGAATGTCCTTGATGCCTCTGGGTTTCTTTTTGTGTCTCCTGAGATTGTTTTCCAGGGCTAGAAGGCACCATATAAAATCAGCCAGGTCAGAGCTATTTAACCCGGTGTGTCCTTCCCACTTCAGCCAACCATGGAGCAATGGTTATCAGGAATTGACTTGCAAGTAGCTCCCTGCCTTGTATCCTGACATATCTAGGGTTCCTTACAGATGGAATGCTGCTGCATATGGCCACAAACAATAATCCATGTCCTTCCCCTCTGGACAGACATCCTTTTAGGGGGAGACAGGCTGGTTCCTTTCTGGCAGTGATGCCAGAGATGTTGAACCCAAGGGGATCTGGATGCTGAATTAGCACAGTGAAGACTCTTGGATGCAAAAAAAATGGGATTTTTTTTTTTTACATTTTAAGTTAGAATTTTTCCCTTCCTTTAAGAGAAAAAGGTGTTGTAGGTAGGAGAATTCATGCTAGAAGCTGTTCTGGATTAGGACATGTGAAATAAGAAGTGAAATCCTTCAACAGGCCTTGGGTTTGCTGAGGAAACAGAACTTGGCTTATCTTGCAGGATACATATCTTGCAGAAAAAAAATCAAATATGAAATTATTTTTTTTTAGATTAAAAAGTGTTTGAAGAGTCTCCCAAGGCTTGAGACTCTGCCCCACTCATTCTCAGCCTCCCCTGAGGCAGCAGGATGCTTTCTGCTCTCTGCCCATATGGATCACATCTCCCTGCTCACCATTCCTGCCTTTGGTTGTGTAACATCTGTGCAGAAACCACCACAGAGGGTAAGGAAGTGTCTGTTTAGTCAAGAGTTACATCATCATGGAAAATATGGGTCACATGGCTCTGGTCTTGTCTCCTCTTCGCTGTGCTGTCCTGTGTCTCCTCACTGCTCAGGAGAGGTTCAGGCACTTGTCCCTAGCTGACAAGTGAGCACTGAGTGGTTTTGGGTGTTCCTTGGGTGATTTCTACCATAAGCAAGCTGCACCAACCTTTCCTCCATCCCAGCAAGGCTTCTCACACCACTGGGATTTGAGCCATCCTGCCTTAAACCTCCTCCCTTCATGGGGGGAAGGAGAGGCCTTCAGATTTCTCCTCCCTGGGTGCTGAATCCTGGGAACTTTGTGACATGGATATATATTCCTGTGTCCCTGAGTCATGCCCTTGATGATGAGAGGAGGAGAGATGAAGCTCTGATAGTGTGGCTGCCAGTCTGCAGCCCCGAGTGATTGCTCCAGAAGGCTCTGATGTGCACAGGGAGTGCTGGAGAGGTTCTGTAGATGTCCCCTGGGAATTGCCTTTGATGGAAGCTTGTCAGTACTAGCTCTGAATTCATCCTGGTGTTGGCTATAAGGAATTTTGATGTGTGCCATCTAGGAACCTTTTAGCCTGGATGTTTCATAAAGAAATTAGAGCATCCTCTGTCAGTTTTGGCATCTCTAATGTCCTCTCCAATTGGATGCCTGAGTCAGCTTTGGAATGTCATCTCCTCTGCTTTGGGAGCTGTGGGAATGGCAGCCACTCCTCACATCTTGCATGTCCTGAGGTGCCTGAGTTCTACCACTCCAGAAACTTCTGTGCTCTTGAGTGCCAGAAAGGGAGACAACTGCCTCATTCACCTAGAATAGCCCCAACTTTCTCAGCCTGAGGGGTTCACTCTTGGGTCTCAGTGGAGAGCTCCATGTGTGGCCCAGTGCTTCAGCCTGGGCTGAGTCTGACTTTTCTGGCAGAAATGAGGCTATAGCCAGGCAAATGTTGGCAAGGCCTCCTCAATCTTGCCATGCTTCTCAGGAATATCCTTATTTTATCACCTTTCCATCTCCTGCAGTTTCAGTATGGCTGAGGAACATGCTTGAGCTCAGAGGAGGCTGATTGCTGCTCAGCCTCACCAGCTCCCCATTACTTTTGCCACCTGTACACATCCCTTGTCAGCATTTCTCAGCCTTTCCCCTGATCTTATCAGGCTTACAGTCTTAGGTTTTCTGCTCCACAGGATTGTTTTTGGCTGCCTTTCACTCCGCTGAGCCTGTTAGTAATGCCATGGTGTGTGCTTCACTTAATTAAGTTCAGAGCATTGTCCTGTAAAGAACAGTCTGTCCTAGGTTATTTTTTTTTCCTTGTTCAAAGATGCAGAGATTTCCTGAGGAGTCTGCAGAAACTGGGAGATAGGAATGACCATCCCCTTGTAGGGAAGCAGATCAAGCAGGGCCTCCAACAGAAGGTTACCAGACGAGTTTGCTATGAAAACAAACTCCATCAAAGGGACATTATTGTAGGCACACTGAGAGGAAGAGCTCTGGCCCCTCCTCAAGCCATGGGGATTGTGCTCAGGGAGCGTGACCAGCGTTGCCTTAGCTGTGCAGCTGAGGGATGCTTTGGTTCAGAGCAGGGGACCTTGAGGGTTGAGCATACACTGATACTTCATCAACTTCTTTTGATCTTGATTTTAATTACAAGTTGATTAATGGATGTAACTGCATCAAGCTGCCAAATAATGTGGAGCTTCAGGAAGCCCAACTGGAATCCACAGTCTGGAATTGGAGAATTGGTTGGGTTTTTGATGTGTCTATAGGTGCAGAGCAATGTTTCCATGTGATGAGATCTGTCCCCTGGGGACACAGCAGCCTTATAATGAGAGGAACAAAGGTGTTTTGGGACAAGTGTGGAATGTGGGAAAGACACAAAGATTTGGTAAGGATAAAAAAGCAAATGGTGACAGCCAGGAGCCCTGAAGGATAGATGTTTGCAGCTCAGAGAAGTGTGAGAAAGCAGCAAAATAGCTCCTCTTGGCAGCTCTCCTGATCTTCATAAATCCCCACAGCCCCCCTGGAGCTCCCCCAGGCACTGAGGAGGAGTGTGCACTTGCAGAGTGTGATTATTGGCCCACCCATGGGATCTGCCTGTTGAGAACCTGAGTTTCACCCCCAAACCTTCCTGTGTGGGTGATGTGGTTTTGCTTCACTCTTCTCCCATATCCTGCCTGCAGGTTTTGTCAGGGCTGCCTTAGCAAGGGGCTGTTTCAGCCTGGGTGTCATCAGCCATGGCTCATGGACAGTGGAGCAGTTTGGATGTGCCACGTGCTCTCCATCACCTCAGCATCCCTGGCTGTGCTGTGGTGGTTCCAGCCCAGGATCCTCAGTGGAGGTGATAACAGAGGAGCCAATCTGTGTGGCTTTCTCCCCTCTCAAAACACTACCAGCCTGTATGTCACGTTTAGAAGCCCATTCTGGTGCCTGTACCATGCATGCCACCTCTCCAGGAGCTGGTCCCTGCATGCTCCCAGCTTGGCTGCCTCTCCCTGCCAACATCCCTTTGCATGGCACAGGCTGCCGAGGCATCATCCCCTTTGAAGCTAAACACAGCTGCCCTGCTCAGCTCTTTTTTTGCCCATCATTCTCCAACCCCTGCACTCCACCCTCTGCCATCCTTCAGAGTACTTCTCTTCTTTCTCAGAAGCTCCTGAGACCCATCAGTGTGAGTAGGTCAGGTGGATCCCTCCTGCTTCCAGGTGGAGAGGGAGAACATGCCCTCCTCTGTTACACTGTTTTCGTGCTTTGCTCCACTGATCTGGATGGAATTGATTTGCAAGCTTCCATGGTCAGAGACAAACCCCAGGAAGTCCCAAACTCCTGCCAGCCTGACCCTCAATGTGTCTTGGAGCTTCTCTCCTAGGCTATGCCCTTCTCTTTCTCTCTTTATCCAAACCCCTTCTGGTGTGTGGAGCTTTTAGGAAGCCTTAAAATTCTGGGAAAGGCTTTAGGTTGGGACTCTCAGGTGGTGAGGCTGTACCAGGCCAAACCACAGTTTTGCCATGACATTACAAACATTCCTTAAATCTTAATATAGCACTAAGAGTTCCTTCAGGAGTTGTGCAAGGAAAAAACAGAAATGTGCAATTAGGTGTTTTGAGCACAGCACAGTCCCTCCCTGTGTGTCTGAGTGCCAGTCTGGGGCTGCTGAAGCTGCTTGGGAGAGTTCCAAGGAGAATTTTTGCTCTGGAGAACAACAGTGTGTATCTGTAACACATATTTTACTACATAACTGAGGTATGTAGTATCTGTTCCCTGTACCTTTAAAGTATGACTATATGGCTTGGTCCAGAGGGTCTCTGGCTGACCTTTCTGACCTTGCTCCTGCAACGTGAACAGGTAGAATTGATCTGTGCCTTTAAGCAGTTCTGGAACCATTCCTGGGATCCTGGAGGAGTCCCAAGTTCACCCATTTGGAAAGGAAGCAGTTAAAGTAGTCAAGTTTGCCAGGAAACTGAATAAACTCAAAGCAGTGCTTAAGTCTCCTGATGACTAGCTCAGAGCATTCAGCAGAGCCCAAGGCTAGAGGCAGTGAACAGAGCTGCAGTGTCTGCAGCCTCCTGCTTCCCTCCCACCTCCATTTACTGCACTCCTAAACAAAACAGGGATTGGGCTTGGGACCACAAGCTCAGAGCCAGTGGAGCTCCGACTGCCTGCCAGCTGCACTGCTGTAAGTAGAGCACTGATAACTCCTGGTTGCCTTTGCCATTCCTCCTGTGTGTGTCTGTATTCCTTTGTGTCCTGCAGCACTGAGCCATGTGTGATGTGCAAGCAGATCTTTGCCTTTCCACGTGCTATCTTGGATCTTTTCCCCTAGGATTTCTCTCAGAAACTTTCATTTTAATTCTCAGGAAGTTTGAAAAGTTCTCACTTCGAGGGACCTCCTGACCCTGTTCTTGCTACCAGAAGGACCCTGGGTATGAATCACTTCAGCTGTGCTGAGACAGGAGTTGTGCTGGGCACTGCAGCACCTTTATGTGGAAAGGAGGCAGGAGAGGTGGTTTTTAAGGCTTTTTTTTTTTAGGCAGAGCCAGTGGAATTTTCCTTCTTGTGTTTTCAGAACTGGCATGGGAAGGATGAGGCAGTTTTGAAGGGAAGAGTTGCTGTAATGGACATTGATTCAGGGCTCTGTTGTTAACCCTTCTGATTTGGAGAGGGGCTTCATACCCTTTGGATGTGACTTTAAGGAACTTCTGTTTGCACACCGTGTTTCAGACCAAGCTGATAGTAAAGTACTTTCTCAGAGCTTGGCAGATCCTTCCCATAGTCTGTCCTGTGTTTTTGCATTAAAAGGTATATTAACAAGTGTATGTCCCTGGGGTGAAGGAAGGCTGTTTGCCACAGGAAAAGCTGTGATTTATTGTGGAATTCCAGGATTCTGGATTAACTTGGCAGAAACAATAGATTGGGAAGCTGTGGTGGAGGTTATTGTAATCACAGTCATCTTGTGGCTGAAATCTACTTGGGAGCACTGCTCAGGGTTTGGCATCTGAATATATCCTACCTGGAAATATCCTGGGCACTGGCATATCCTACCTGTCCTCCCCTCCTCTCTGCCCTGGAGTTGGGATTGTGGCTTCCTTGTATGTGTGAGATGAAGAAGCACTGATTAAATAAATGTTGGTGGAGGGTGAGAGTAAGTCCCAGTGCCAACAGTTTGTTGGCAGATCCTGCTCCTGGCAACAGCTCCTCCCAAACCAGCCTGGTCTGTGGAGCTGCCAAGGTGGCATTGCTGGGGTGGGACACAAACCTCTGTGTGCACAGAGCCTGCCTGTGTGCTGGGGTCAGTCCTGCTCCAGGGGGATGGCTTAAAGGTAGAGAAGCCCTGTGTGTAGCTCTGAGTCTTGCTGTTCTCCTTAGAAATTTGAGGGGTTGTGAGATCAAAAGGAGCTTGGGCTGCATCCATAGGAGTGTGGAAACAGGTGAGGGAAGGGATTCTGCCTCTCTGGTCTGCTCTGGTCAGGCCCCACCTGGAGTGCTGCACACAGCTCTGGTGTCCCCAAGATCAGAAGGACATGGAATTGTTGGAGCAAAGCCAGAGGAGGCCACAAAGGTGATCAGAGCACTGCACCTTCCCTACGAGGACAGGCTGAGAGGGCTGGGACTGTTCAGCCTGGAGAAAAGAAGATTGTGTGGAGACCTCAGAGCAACCTGCCAGGAGCTGAAGGGGCTCCAGGGAAGCTGCAGAGGGACAGGACAAGGAAGAATGGGGAGAAATTGAAAGAAGGCAATTGAGATTAGATTTCAGAAAGAAATTTTTCCCTGTGAGGGTGGTGAGACACTGTCCCAGGTTGCCCAGGGAGGCTGTGGCTGCCCCAGCCCTGGCAGTGTTCACAGCCAGGTTGGCTAAAGCCTTGAGCAACCTGCTCTGGTGGGAGGTGTCCCTGCCCAGGGCAGGGGGTTGGGGCTGGATGAGCTCTAAGCTCCATTCCAACCCCTTAACATGATATGATTCTATGAAATGGAGGCTGTGGCTTCTCTCACCTGGGTAACAGCACCAAGAGGGAAAGAAACAAGCCCTGGAGGGAATTTCCTCATTCCTCTCTCCTGTCCCACCCTGTTTGGTTTTTTATGCAGTACAAAAAAATCACTCTGTGTGTCCCTTATGACAGTGCAGCACTGAGCCAGGTGCACCATGAGGTCTGTGTCCTGAGCCTGATGCAGCCACTGGCAGATCCCCTCTCCAGAGCATGCCCAAGAATCCACTCCAATGCCTCTTTCTGTGCAAACACTTGGAGCAGCCAGGGATCAAGTCACCCATTCAGACAGAAATACTTGCTGCAGGGCTGGGTTTGTCCAAGGCTAAACCTATTTAAAGATTTTACAACAGTAGTAACTTGTGTGATGGATTTTTCCCTTCATGTCTGGAGTTAGAGCCTTGTTCAAACCAGCACCTTCTGTTTGGGAATGGCACAGCCCCGTGTGTCAGCTTATCTCCAGTGTCTGTGCAAACCAAGCAGGGATTTGCAGCTGGAAACATTACATACCCATTAACCTGTTGCTGCTGCTGCCCTAAGTTCTGTTTTTTACCCCAAGACACAGGTAGAAGTTGTAACTCAAGAGACAGTTTGCCTTGGGCTGCTCCACTGGAAGTGTTTTGTTTTTAAACAGAAACCTGTCCATGTGTTGGTTACCTTTAGTAACACAGACACAGCTGAAGTGGCTCAGTGGAGGTTATTTCCTCTTACACTACTTAATGCCTCATCCTTTCAGGAGCTCATGTCTTCCAGTGTTGGATAACTGCACCAGGGAGTTGGATTTGGTGTTGGAGCACTGAGTGGGAAGGAGCTACACAGAAGAGCATCAAGCTTGCTCTTTGTAACGTGTCCCAAGACCTGCCCAACCACAGCAGCCACTCCTGAATACCTGTCCTTGTTCTTTGTTAGTGCAAAGTAAATACCCAGAGAACACATCCACTGTTTGTCCCTTTCTGCAGACAAAAGGTGATTAGTGAGAAGGAAAGTAGTGAGAAGCTGGACACAACCCAGCCATGAAGGCAGTTTTTCACCTGGTGAGCAGCCAGAGCTTCTGTTGGGTGTACTGGAACCTGTGGAGTTTACAGAGAGTGTGAAATCTTAAAAAGAATGGATAATCAAAGTGGACAATAGTGACTAGGAAGAATGTTGTGTCCAAAGCAAAATCAATGGATCAGCAACTGAGATGGAGGGGCAGCTCTGATCTCTGCTCTCTGTGAGCAGTGACAGGACCTGAGGGAACAGATGGAACTGTGTCAGAGGAGGGTTAGGTTGATATCAGGCAAAGGTTGTTCCCCCAGAGGTATTTGGGCACTAAACAGCTCCCCAAGGCAGTGGGCACAGCCCCAAGGCTGACAGAGCTCCAGGAGTGTTTGGCCAATGTTCTCAGGCCCAGGGTGGATTGTTGGGGTGTCCTGTGCAGGGACAGGGGTTGGACTGATGATCCTCAAGGGTCCTTGCCAGCTCAGGATATTTCATGTTTTTATGCTTCTGTGAGTTTTTGCTGTGGGAGAGAGGAAGTTCCTATGTTACGTCTTTCCTCTCACACACTTACCTTTGATCCTGTGGGGTGAAGCCCTTGGGCTGTTCTTTTTCCTTCCCTGCTGCAAAAGACAATTTGAAGTTTGTGTGTCTTGGCAGAGGATTCCTTTCCCAAGTGCTTGTATTTTGGGACTGCAGTTCTAGAGCCTGAACATTTCAGCTCTGAAACAGGATAATCTTCGAAGCTGTGCCATGTGGATATCACCATTCTTTCCACACATGTCCTTTGGTGCTGCTGTTCTGTGTCAGCTGAGCTGCTGCTTATGGTTTTTCCTCCCCATGAACATTTTTCTGATCTGTTTTTCTGGTCTCAATATTTAAGCAAAAATCATGGTGAAGTGAGCTAAAAAATTTTAGTTTGCAGGAATGTGGATAGGGAAATCATTCTGCCTTAGGCAGTGCCACTAGATTCATGGTTTCATACTATGTTAAGGGGTTGGAATGGAGCTTAGAGCTCATCCAGCCCCAACCCCTGCCCTGGGCAGGGACACCTCCCACCAGAGCAGGTTGCTCAAGGCTTTAGCCAACCTGGCTGTGAACACTGCCAGGATTCTGTTCCAAGTTTCTTTCCAGGGGATTATTGTGGACTTGTCTCATGCAATAAGAGTTGAGCTACAAACTCCATCTGTACAGAGATGCAGAACATCCCTGAGCACTTAGAGATGCTTCCCTGCATTATTTCATTTCAGTGTTTGCAGGGTGTATTAATTCTTTCTCTTGTGTTGTCCCCAGCACTGCTGGGGGATAATTCTTCTCATTGCTGTCTTTAACTCCAAAGCCTCTGGATATCCCTCCTGTCAGGGATGCTCTGTAGGGCTGCACTGGCAGTCGTGTTCTGGGCCACTGGTGCTTCCTGCACAGCCTCCATGAGATCACGGTCACAAACTGGACCATCTCTACACCAGCTGGTTGCCTTTTGGGGCTTTATTTGCTCCTTTCAGTTCAAAAAGCTCTTCTAGAGTTTCATGTCTTCTCCCCAGTCCAAATATAGTCATACCTACATGTTCATGCCTTTTGGCTTAAAAAAACCATGAAAGAACACAATTGTAAACACTAAACTCTCCTGATGATTTATCTGCAAGGAAATAGGTCTCCTCTCTCTTTAACTTGATAAAGTTGACACTTGGTAGTGTCTGTACTTTGGGTTTTATTTCACTTGGGTTTACTTCAGTGCTGGACTGGAGTGGGAGGGTGCAGAGTATTCCAGTCAGGGTCCAGTGGAGCAGTGTCTGTACTTCCCCGTGGTGGGATCTCACCTGGGCTGCACTGGGGTTGCCTTTGCTTGGCTCTGGCACACTGGCACAAGTTGTTCTTTCAGGCCTGACTGGTATTCCCAGGTTATTTTGTTCCTACCTGATGATTTCCATCTCCCAGCAGCAATTGTCCCAGGTGCCAGCCCAGGCTGTGCTGGGAGCAGGAGCCACAGCCACCCACAACAGGTATTTTTAACCTGGTGTGTCCAGACATCCCTGATTTGTGCTAACCAGATTAGGGATTTGGACTGGCAGCACTTTGAGTGTTTCTGTCGTTGTGGTAATGTGATTAGAGGGGAGATGTTGCAGTGGAAAGCTCAAGGAAATGAAATTGGATTGCCTGTGGCTATTGCAGCCCTTTTCCTGGCAATAGGTCTTGTACCACCTAACACAATTTCTGTGTTAAACATGTTCCCAGTAAAATGCAGAACTGTCAATTAAGAGAAATATTGTGATCTGACCCTTTAGTATATGCAATTTAAAGTGGGCGTGGATGTGGCTTTGCCTCTTGCTTGACTGCAATTGAGAAGAGACTTTGTTTTGTACCTCTTACAGATAAGAAGTGTTCCTTTATATTGAGACTTTTGTCCCCACGTGCTCTCTCAATCAGATCAGGCTGCTTTTGTGGCAGGGATGTCAGGATGGTGCAGCAACACAGTGATGTACAGCTCAGAGGGACACACCTCCTTTAAATTGTCTTATAGTTGAAGCAGGACCGTGAGGATGCTGCAGAAGCTTTCCAGAGACAGCATTCTCAGTGGCTCAGGGTGTTTTCTCTTGCAGCAGCAATAGAGAATCCACATTCTCTTTTTAAAAGTTCTTCTTTCCTTCTTTGTTTTTTCAGGGTTCCATTTTTCTATGTGCCTTGCTGAATCTCTCTGTTGTAAAGATGTCTCATGACCACATGAACAGCTCCATGTTGCCAACCATGCATCCTCCTGAGCATCACCACTCAACAACAGCCTCAGGACATGGCCATGAACCTGGCATGATGTCAATGGTAAGTCCTAATTAACCAGAGAGCTTTTTCTTGTCTATGGTTCAGAGGAACTTGCGAACTGGAGATTGAGAACTGGAGATTAGACTGAGCTTTGGAAGGCAGGTGAAACCCAGACCCCACCGTGGCTCTTCTGGAGTAAAGCATGAGGGGAAATGCAACATAAAATGGCTTTCAGAGATGGAGGCCCTTTGGCAAAGTTGTCTTTTCAAGACAGAATCTTTCTAGCAGCCTGTTTGGTGTCTGCTCTCCAGCCAGCTAAAGGCAAAGTGAGCATTTTCCTGCAAGAAACAAGGGTGCATGGAGTTCTCCAGGCTGTTGGTGTTACTGAGAGGCCCAGGCAGCACTGAGGACTGCACAGCAGTGGGAGGGGTTGTGCTGACCTGCAGCTCACCAGCCTCTCTGCCCTTTTCCTCCTGAACTTCTGGAACATACTCAGTTTGTGGGGCCAAGTGCTACCAGGGCTCTTTGCCATGTTGGTGTTAAGCCTGGATTGGTCCTGAATCCTGCTGCTCCAGCTAACTTTGATTCCAACAGGTTCAGACTTGTGCATTCTGGCATCAGTGAGGCTTTGCAGAGACTTCTGGCCAGAGTTTCCCCAGGAATGGCGGTACGAGCTGTGTGGAGCCAATTCTAGGAAGCTTTTCAGCTCTTTCTCCCTTTCCTAACACTTTCGGAGTGAGTCTGAGATGTTATAAATTGCGGCCCAATAA